>NC_083358.1:45427645-45490145 GCF_030254825.1 Meriones unguiculatus
TAGGGTTAGGGTAGGGTTAGGGTTAGGGTTAGGGTTAGGGTTAAGGGTTAGGGTTAGGGTTAGGGTTATATCACTTTTCAGTTTTCCTGTTATAATAATTGAACAGGCGACACGTATGTCAATAAGTTTACAAAGTTGTGCTTTGCTTTTCTGTTCATTCGATGAAAACTTGTTTCCTTGCTGTACACTTCGATATATCACTTTTCAGTTTTCCTGTATTCCTATTTGAGCGAGCGATGCACAGGTGATTTAGTTTACAAAGTAGTGCTTTTCTTCTGTTCTTTCGTTGGATACTTGTTCTTGTGCTGTACAGTGCGATATATCACTTTTCAGTTTTCCTGTATTCCTAATTGAGCGAGCGACACACATTTGATTTAGTTTACAATGTACTGCTTTGCTTTTCTGTTCTTTCGTTGGAAACTTGTTCCTGTGCTGTACAGTGTGATATATCACTTTTCAGTTTTCCTGTATTCCTAATTGAGCGAGCGACACACATGTGATGTAGTTTACAAAGTAGTGCTTTGCTTTTATGTTCTTTCATTGGAAACTTGTTCCTGTTAGGAACAAGTTAGGTTTAGGGTTAGGGTTAGGGTTAGGGTAGGGTTAGGGTTAGGGTTAGGGTTAGGGGTAGGGTTAGGGTTAGGGTTAGGGTTAGGGTTAAGGGTTAGGGTTAGGGTTAGGGTTATATCACTTTTCAGTGTTCCTGTTATAATAATTGAACAGGCGACACGTATGTGAATTAGTTTACAAAGTTGTGCTTGGCGTTTCTGTTCATTAATAAAAACTTGTTTCTTTGCTGTACACTAAGATATATCACTTTTCAGTTTTCCTGTATTCCTAATTGAGCGAGCGATGCACAGGTGATTTAGTTTACAAAGTAGTGCTTTGCTTTTCTGTTCTTTTGTTGGAAACTTGTTCCCGTGCTGTACAGTGTGATATATCACTTTTCAGTTTTCCTGTATTCCTAATTGAGCGAGCGACACACATGTGATATAGTTTACAAAGTAGTGCTTTGCTTTTATGTTCTTTCATTGGAAACTTGTTCCTGTTAGGAACAAGTTAGGTTTAGGGTTAGGGTTAGGGTTAGGGTAGGGTTAGGGTTAGGGTTAGGGTTAGGGTGTAGGTTTAGGGTTAGGGTTAGGGTTAGGGTTAAGGGTTAGGGTTAGGGTTAGGGTTATATCACTTTTCAGTGTTCCTGTTATAATAATTGAACAGGCGACACGTATGTGAATTAGTTTACAAAGTTGTGCTTGGCGTTTCTGTTCATTCGATGAAAACTTGTTTCTTTGCTGTACACTAAGATATATCACTTTTCAGTTTTCCTGTATTCCTAATTGAGCGAGCGATGCACAGGTGATTTAGTTTACAAAGTAGTGCTTTTCTTCTCTGTTCTTTCGTTGGATATTTGTTCTTGTGCTGTACAGTGCGATATATCACTTTTCACTTTTCCTGTATTCCTAATTGAGTGAGCAACACACAGTTGATTTAGTTTACAAAGTTGTGCTTTGCTTTTCTGTTCTTTCATTGGAAACTTATTCCTGTGTTGTACAGTGTGATATATCACTTTTCAGATTTCCTGTTATACTAATTGAACGGGCGACACATATGGGAATTAGGTTAGAAAGTTGTGCTTTGCTTTTCTGTTCTTTCGTTGGAAACTTGTTCCTGTGCTATACAGTGCGATATATCCCTTTTCAGTTTTCCTGTATTCCTAATTGAGCGAGTGACACACATGTGATTTAGTTTACAAAGTTGTGCTTTGCTTTTCTGTTCTTTCATTGGAAACTTGTTCCTGTTAGGAACAAGTTATGTTTAGGGTAAGGGTTAGGGTTAGCTTAGTATTAGGGTTAGGGTTACGGTTAGGGTTAGGGTTAGGGTTAGGGTAGGGTTAGGGTTAGTGTTAGGGTTAGGGTGTAGGGTTAGGGTTAGTGTTAGGGTTAGGGTTACGGTTAGGGTTAGGGTTAGGGTTAGGGTAGGGTTAGGGTTAGTGTTAGGGTTAGGGTTAGGGTTAGGGTAGGGTTAGGGTTAGGGTTAGGGTTAGGGTTAAGGGTTAGGGTTAGGGTTAGGGTTATATCACTTTTCAGTTTTCCTGTTATAATAATTGAACAGGCGACACGTATGTCAATTAGTTTACAATGTTGTGCTTTGCGGTTCTGTTCATTCGATGAAAACTTGTTTCCTTGCTGTACACTTCGATATATCACTTTTCAGTTTTCCTGTATTAATATTTGAGCGAGCGATGCACAGGTGATTTAGTTTACAAAGTAGTGCTTTTCTTCTGTTCTTACGTTGGATACTTGTTCTTGTGCTGTACAGTGCGATATATCACTTTTCAGTTTTCCTGTATTCCTAATTGAGCGAGCGACACACATTTGATTTAGTTTACAATGTACTGCTTTGCTTTTCTGTTCTTTCGTTGGAAACTTTTTCCTGTGCTGTACAGTGTGATATATCACTTTTTAGTTTTCCTGTATTCCTAATTGAGCGAGCGACACACATGTGATGTAGTTTACAAAGTAGTGCTTTGCTTTTATGTTCTTTCATTGGAAACTTGTTCCTGTTAGGAACAAGTTAGGTTTAGGGTTAGGGTTAGGGTTAGGGTAGGGTTAGGGTTAGGGTTAGGGTTAGGGTGTAGGGTTAGGGTTAGGGTTAGGGTTAGGGTTAGGGTTAAGGGTTAGGGTTAGGGTTAGGGTTATATCACTTTTCAGTGTTCCTGTTATAATAATTGAACAGGCGACACGTATGTGAATTAATTTACAAAGTTGTGCTTGGCGTTTCTGTTCATTCGATGAAAACTTGTTTCTTTGCTGTACACTAAGATATATCACTTTTCAGTTTTCCTGTATTCCTAATTGAGCGAGCGATGCACAGGTGATTTAGTTTACAAAGTAGTGCTTTTCTTCTCTGTTCTTTCGTTGGATATTTGTTCTTGTGCTGTACAGTACGATATATCACTTTTCACTTTTCCTGTATTCCTAATTGAGTGAGCGACACACATTTGATTTAGTTTACAATGTACTGCTTTGCTTTTCTGTTCTTTCGTTGGAAACTTGTTCCTGTGCTGTACAGTGCGATATATCACTTTTCAGTTTTCCTGTATTCCTAATTGAGCGAGCGACACACATTTGATTTAGTTTACAAAGTTGTGCTTTGCTTTTCTGTTCTTTCATTGGAAACTTGTTCCTGTGTTGTACAGTGTGATATATCACTTTTCAGATTTCCTGTTATACTAATTGAACGGGCGACACATATGGGAATTAGGTTAGAAAGTTGTGCTTTGCTTTTCTGTTCTTTCGTTGGAAACTTGTTCCTGTGCTATACAGTGCGATATATCCCTTTTCAGTTTTCCTGTATTCCTAATTGAGCGAGTGACACACATGTGATTTAGTTTACAAAGTTGTGCTTTGCTTTTCTGTTCTTTCATTGGAAACTTGTTCCTGTTAGGAACAAGTTATGTTTAGGGTTAGGGTTAGGGTTAGCTTAGTGTTAGGGTTAGGGTTACGGTTAGGGTTAGGGTTAGGGTTAGGGTAGGGTTAGGGTTAGTGTTAGGGTTAGGGTTAGGGTTAGGGTAGGGTTAGGGTTAGGGTTAGGGTTAGGGTTAAGGGTTAGGGTTAGGGTTAGGGTTATATCACTTTTCAGTTTTCCTGTTTTAATAATTGAACAGGCGACACGTATGTCAATTAGTTTACAAAGTTGTGCTTTGCGGTTCTGTTCATTCGATGAAAACTTGTTTCCTTGCTGTACACTTCGATATATCACTTTTCAGTTTTCCTGTATTCCTATTTGAGCGAGCGATGCACAGGTGATTTAGTTTACAAAGTAGTGCTTTTCTTCTGTTCTTACGTTGGATACTTGTTCTTGTGCTGTACAGTGCGATATATCACTTTTCAGTTTTCCTGTATTCCTAATTGAGCGAGCGACACACATTTGATTTAGTTTACAATGTACTGCTTTGCTTTTCTGTTCTTTCGTTGGAAACTTGTTCCTGTGCTGTACAATGTGATATATCACTTTTCAGTTTTCCTGTATTCCTAATTGAGCGAGCGACACACATGTGATGTAGTTTACAAAGTAGTGCTTTGCTTTTATGTTCTTTCATTGGAAACTTGTTCCTGTTAGGAACAAGTTAGGTTTAGGGTTAGGGTTAGGGTTAGGGTAGGGTTAGGGTTAGGGTTAGGGTTAGGGTTAGGGGTAGGGTTAGGGTTAGGGTTAGGGTTAGGGTTAGGGTTAAGGGTTAGGGTTAGGGTTAGGGTCATATCACTTTTCAGTTTTCCTGTTGTAATAATTGAACAGGCGACACGTATGTCAATTAGTTTACAAAGTTGTGCTTGGCGTTTCTGTTCATTAATAAAAACTTGTTTCTTTGCTGTACACTAAAGATATATCACTTTTCAGTTTTCCTGTATTCCTAATTGAGCGAGCGACACACATGTGATGTAGTTTACAAAGTAGTGCTTTGCTTTTATGTTCTTTCATTGGAAACTTGTTCCTGTTAGGAACAAGTTAGGTTTAGGGTTAGGGTTAGGGTTAGGGTGTAGGGTTAGGGTTAGGGTTAGGGTTAGGGTTAAGGTTTAGGGTTAGGGTTATATCACTTTTCAGTGTTCCTGTTATAATAATTGAACAGGCGACACGTATGTGAATTAATTTACAAAGTTGTGCTTGGCGTTTCTGTTCATTCGATGAAAACTTGTTTCTTTGCTGTACACTAAGATATATCACTTTTCAGTTTTCCTGTATTCGTAATTGAGCGAGCGATGCACAGGTGATTTAGTTTACAATGTAGTGCTTTTCTTCTCTGTTCTTTCGTTGGAAACTTGTTCCTGTGCTGTACAGTGCGATATATCACTTTTCACTTTTCCTGTATTCCTAATTGAGTGAGCGACACACATTTGATTTAGTTTACAATGTACTGCTTTGCTTTTCTGTTCTTTCGTTGGAAACTTGTTCCTGTACTGTACAGTGCGATATATTACTTTTCAGTTTTCCTGTATTCCTAATTGAGCGAGCGACACACATTTGATTTAGTTTACAAAGTTGTGCTTTGCTTTTCTGTTCTTTCATTGGAAACTTGTTCCTGTGTTGTACAGTGTGATATATCACTTTTCAGATTTCCTGTTATACTAATTGAACGGGCGACACATATGGGAATTAGGTTAGAAAGTTGTGCTTTGCTTTTCTGTTCTTTCGTTGGAAACTTGTTCCTGTGCTATACAGTGCGATATATCCCTTTTCAGTTTTCCTGTATTCCTAATTGAGCGAGTGACACACATGTGATTTAGTTTACAAAGTTGTGCTTTGCTTTTCTGTTCTTTCATTGGAAACTTGTTCCTGTTAGGAACAAGTTATGTTTAGGGTTAGGGTTAGGGTTAGCTTAGTGTTAGGGTTAGGGTTACGGTTAGGGTTAGGGTTAGGGTTAGGGTAGGGTTAGGCTTAGTGTTAGGGTTAGGGTTAGGGTTAGGGTTAGGGTTAGGGTAGGGTTAGGGTTAGGGTTAGGGTTAAGGGTTAGGGTTAGGGTTAGGGTTATATCACTTTTCAGTTTTCCTGTTATAATAATTGAACAGGCGACACGTATGTCAATTAGTTTACAAAGTTGTGCTTTGCGGTTCTGTTCATTCGATGAAAACTTGTTTCCTTGCTGTACACTTCGATATATCACTTTTCAGTTTTCCTGTATTTCTATTTGAGCGAGCGATGCACAGGTGATTTAGTTTACAAAGCAGTGCTTTTCTTCTGTTCTTTCGTTGGATACTTGTTCTTGTGCTGTACAGTGCGATATATCACTTTTCAGTTTTCCTGTATTCCTAATTGAGCGAGTGACACACATTTGATTTAGTTTACAATGTACTGCTTTGCTTTTCTGTTCTTTCGTTGGAAACTTGTTCATGTGCTGTACAGTGTGATATATCGCTTTTCAGTTTTCCTGTATTCCTAATTGAGCGAGCGACACACATGTGATGTAGTTTACAAAGTAGTGCTTTGCTTTTATGTTCTTTCATTGGAAAATTGTTCCTGTTAGGAACAAGTTAGGTTTAGGGTTAGGGTTAGGGTAGGGTTAGGGTTAGGGTTAGGGTTAGGGTTAAGGGTTAGGGTTAGGGTTAGGGTTATATCACTTTTCAGTGTTCCTGTTATAATAATTGAACAGGCGACACGTATGTGAATTAGTTTACAAAGTTGTGCTTGGCGATTTTGTTCATTAATAAAAACTTGTTTCTTTGCTGTACACTAAGATATATCACTTTTCAGTTTTCCTGTATTCCTAATTGAGCGAGCGATGCACAGGTGATTTAGTTTACAAAGTAGTGCTTTGCTTTTCTGTTCTTTTGTAGGAAACTTGTTCCTGTGCTGTACAGTGTGATATATCACTTTTCAGTTTTCCTGTATTCCTAATTGAGCGAGCGACACACATGTAATGTAGTTTACAAAGTAGTGCTTTGCTTTTATGTTCTTTCATTGGAAACTTGTTCCTGTTAGGAACAAGTTAGGTTTAGGGTTAGGGTTAGGGTTAGGGTAGGGTTAGGGTTAGGGTTAGGGTTAGGGTGTAGGGTTAGGGTTAGGGTTAGGGTTAGGGTTAGGGTAGGGTTAGGGTTAGGGTTAGGGTTAGGGTTAAGGGTTAGGGTTAGGGTTAGGGTTATATCACTTTTCAGTGTTCCTGTTATAATAATTGAACAGGCGACACGTATGTGAATTAATTTACAAAGTTGTGCTTGGCGTTTCTGTTCATTCGATGAAAACTTGTTTCCTTGTGCTGTACAGTGTGATATATCACTTTTCAGTTTTCCTGTATTCCTAATTGAGCGAGCGACACACATTTGATTTAGTTTACAAAGTTGTGCTTTGCTTTTCTGTTCTTTCATTGGAAACTTGTTCCTGTGTTGTACAGTGTGATATATCACTTTTCAGATTTCCTGTTATACTAATTGAACAGGCGACACATATGGGAATTAGGTTAGAAACTTGTGCTTTGCTTTTCTGTTCTTTCGTTGGAAACTTGTTCCTGTGCTATACAGTGCGATATATCCCTTTTGAGTTTTCCTGTATTCCTAATTGAGCGAGTGACACACATGTGATTTAGTTTACAAAGTTGTGCTTTGCTTTTCTGTTCTTTCATTGGAAACTTGTTCCTGTTAGGAACAAGTTATGTTTAGGGTTAGGGTTAGGGTTAGCTTAGTGTTAGGGTTAGGGTTACGGTTAGGGTTTGGGTTAGGGTTAGGGTAGGGTTAGGGTTAGTGTTAGGGTTAGGGTTAGGGTAGGGTTAGGGTTAAGGGTTAGGGTTAGGGTTAGGGTTAGGGTTATATCACTTTTCAGTTTTCCTGTTTTAATAATTGAACAGGCGACACGTATGTCAATTAGTTTACAAAGTTGTGCTTTGCGGTTCTGTTCATTCGATGAAAACTTGTTTCCTTGCTGTACACTTCGATATATCACTTTTCAGTTTTCCTGTATTCCTATTTGAGCGAGCGATGCACAGGTGATTTAGTTTACAAAGTAGTGCTTTTCTTCTGTTCTTACGTTGGATACTTGTTCTTGTGCTGTACAGTGTGATATATCACTTTTCACTTTTCCTGTATTCCTAAATGAGCGAGCGACACACATTTGATTTAGTTTACAATGTACTGCTTTGCTTTTCTGTTCTTTCATTGGAAACTTGTTCCTGTGCTGTACAGTGTGATATATCACTTTTCAGTTTTCCTGTATTCCTAATTGAGCGAGTGACACACATGTGATGTAGTTTACAAAGTAGTGCTTTGCTTTTATGTTCTTTCATTGGAAACTTGTTCCTGTTAGGAACAAGTTAGGTTTAGTGTTAGGGTTAGGGTTAGGGTAGGGGTAGGGTTAGGGTTAGGGTTAGGGTTAGGGGTAGGGTTAGCGTTAGGGTTAGGGTTAAGGGTTAGGGTTAGGGTTAGGGTTATATCACTTTTCAGTGTTCCTGTTATAATAATTGAACAGGCAACACGTATGTGAATTAGTTTACAAAGTTGTGCTTGGCGTTTCTGTTTTTTCGATGAAAACTTGTTTCTTTGCTGTACACTAAGATATATCACTTTTCAGTTTTCCTGTATTCCTAATTGAGCGAGCGATGCACAGGTGATTTAGTTTACAAAGTAGTGCTTTTCTTCTGTTCTTTCGTTGGATACTTGTTCTTGTGCTGTACAGTGCGATATATCAATTTTCACTTTTCCTCTATTCCTAATTGAGTGAGCGACACACATGTGATTTAGTTTACAAAGTTGTGCTTTGCTTTTCTGTTCTTTCATTGGAAACTTGTTCCTGTTAGGAACAAGTTATGTTAGGGTTAGGGTTAGGGTTTGCTTAGTGTTAGGGTTAGGGTTACGGTTAGGGTTAGGGTTAGGGTTAGGGTAGGGTTAGGGTTAGGGTTAGGGTTATATCACTTTTCAGTTTTCCTGTGATAATAATTGAACAGGCGACACGTATGTCAATTAGATTACAAAGTTGTGCTTTGCTTTTCTGTTCATTCGATGAAAACTTGTTTCCTTGCTGTACACTTCGATATATCACTTTTCAGTTTTCCTGTATTCCTATTTGAGCGAGCGATGCACAGGTGATTTAGTTTACAAAGTAGTGCTTTTCTTCTGTTCTTTCGTTGGATACTTGTTCTTGTGCTGTACAGTGCGATATATCACTTTTCAGTTTTCCTGTATTCCTAATTGAGCGAGCGACACACATTTGATTTAGTTTACAATGTACTGCTTTGCTTTTCTGTTCTTTCGTTGGAAACTTGTTCCTGTGCTGTACAGTGTGATATATCACTTTTCAGTTTTCCTGTATTCCTAATTGAGCGAGCGACACACATGTGATGTAGTTTACAAAGTAGTGCTTTGCTTTTATGTTCTTTCATTGGAAACTTATTCCTGTTAGGAACAAGTTAGGTTTAGGGTTAGGGTTAGGGTTAGGGTAGGGTTAGGGTTAGGGTTAGGGTTAGGGTTAGGAGTAGGGTTAGGGTTAGGGTTAGGGTTAGGGTTAAGGGTTAGGGTTAGGGTTAGGGTTATATCACTTTTCAGTGTTCCTGTTATAATAATTGAACAGGCGACACGTATGTGAATTAGTTTACAAAGTTGTGCTTGGCGTTTCTGTTTTTTCGATGAAAACTTGTTTGTTTGCTGTACACTAAGATATATCACTTTTCAGTTTTCCTGTATTCCTAATTGAGCGAGCGATGCACAGGTGATTTAGTTTACAAAGTAGTGCTTTTCTTCTGTTCTTTCGTTGGATACTTGTTCTTGTGCTGTACAGTGCGATATATCACTTTTCACTTTTCCTCTATTCCTAATTGAGTGAGCGACACACATGTGATTTAGTTTACAAAGTTGTGCTTTGCTTTTCTGTTCTTTCATTGGAAACTTGTTCCTGTTAGGAACAAGTTATGTTAGGGTTAGGGTTAGGGTTGGCTTAGTGTTATGGTTAGGGTTACTGTTAGGGTTAGGGTTAGGGTTAGGGTAGGGTTAGGATTAGGGTTAGGGTTAGGGTTAAGGGTTAGGGTTAGGGTTAGGGTTATATCACTTTTCAGTTTTCCTGTTATAATAATTGAACAGGCGACACGTATGTCAATAAGTTTACAAAGTTGTGCTTTGCTTTTCTGTTCATTCGATGAAAACTTGTTTCCTTGCTGTACACTTCGATATATCACTTTTCAGTTTTCCTGTATTCCTATTTGAGCGAGCGATGCACAGGTGATTTAGTTTACAAAGTAGTGCTTTTCTTCTGTTCTTTCGTTGGATACTTGTTCTTGTGCTGTACAGTGCGATATATCACTTTTCAGTTTTCCTGTATTCCTAATTGAGCGAGCGACACACATTTGATTTAGTTTACAATGTACTGCTTTGCTTTTCTGTTCTTTCGTTGGAAACTTGTTCCTGTGCTGTACAGTGTGATATATCACTTTTCAGTTTTCCTGTATTCCTAATTGAGCGAGCGACACACATGTGATGTAGTTTACAAAGTAGTGCTTTGCTTTTATGTTCTTTCATTGGAAACTTGTTCCTGTTAGGAACAAGTTAGGTTTAGGGTTAGGGTTAGGGTTAGGGTAGGGTTAGGGTTAGGGTTAGGGTTAGGGGTAGGGTTAGGGTTAGGGTTAGGGTTAGGGTTAAGGGTTAGGGTTAGGGTTAGGGTTATATCACTTTTCAGTGTTCCTGTTATAATAATTGAACAGGCGACACGTATGTGAATTAGTTTACAAAGTTGTGCTTGGCGTTTCTGTTCATTAATAAAAACTTGTTTCTTTGCTGTACACTAAGATATATCACTTTTCAGTTTTCCTGTATTCCTAATTGAGCGAGCGATGCACAGGTGATTTAGTTTACAAAGTTATGCTTTGCTTTTCTGTTCTTTCATTGGAAACTTGTTCCTGTTAGGAACAAGTTATGTTTAGGGTAAGGGTTAGGGTTAGCTTAGTATTAGGGTTAGGGTTACGGTTAGGGTTAGGGTTAGGGTTAGGGTAGGGTTAGGGTTAGTGTTAGGGTTAGGGTTAGGGTTAGGGTTAGGGTTGGGTTAGGGTTAGGGTTAGGGTTAGGGTTAAGGGTTAGGGTTAGGGTTAGGGTTATATCACTTTTCAGTTTTCCTGTTATAATAATTGAACAGGCGACACGTATGTCAATTAGTTTATAAAGTTGTGCTTTGCGGTTCTGTTCATTCGATGAAAACTTGTTTCCTTGCTGTACACTTCGATATATCACTTTTCAGTTTTCCTGTATTTCTATTTGAGCGAGCGATGCACAGGTGATATAGGTTACAAAGTAGTGCTTTTCTTCTGTTCTTTCGTTGGATACTTGTTCTTGTGCTGTACAGTGCGATATATCACTTTTCAGTTTTCCTGTATTCCTAATTGAGCGAGCGACACACATTGGATTTAGTTTACAATGTACTGCTTTGCTTTTCTGTTCTTTCGTTGGAAACTTGTTCCTGTGCTGTACAGTGTGATATATCACTTTTCAGTTTTCCTGTATTCCTAATTGAGAGAGCAACACACATGTGATGTAGTTTACAAAGTAGTGCTTTGCTTTTATGTTCTTTCATTGGAAAATTGTTCCTGTTAGGAACAAGTTAGGTTTAGGGTTAGGGTTATGGTAGGGTTAGGGTTAGGGTTAGGGTTAGGGTTAGGGGTAGGGTTAGGGTTAGGGTTAGGGTTAGGGTTAAGGGTTAGGGTTAGGGTTAGGGTTATATCACTTTTCAGTGTTCCTGTTATAATAATTGAACACGCAACACGTATGTGAATTAGTTTACAAAGTTGTGCTTCGCGTTTCTGTTCATTAATAAAAACTTGTTAGTTTGCTGTACACTAAGATATATCACTTTTCAGTTTTCCTGTATTCCTAATTGAGCGAGCGATGCACAGGTGATTTAGTTTACAAAGTAGTGCTTTGCTTTTCTGTTCTTTTGTTGGAAACTTGTTCCCGTGCTGTACAGTGTGATATATCACTTTTCAGTTTTCCTGTATTCCTAATTGAGCGAGCGACACACATGTGATATAGTTTACAAAGTAATGCTTTGCTTTTATGTTCTTTCATTGGAAAATTGTTCCTGTTAGGAACAAGTTAGGTTTAGGGTTAGGGTTAGGGTTAGGGTAGGGTTAGGGTTAGGGTTAGGGTTAGGGTGTAGGTTTAGGGTTAGTGTTAGGGTTAGGGTTACGGTTAGGGTTAGGGTTAGGGTTAGGGTAGGGTTAGGGTTAGTGTTAGGGTTAGGGTTAGGGTTAGGGTAGGGTTAGGGTTAGGGTTAGGGTTAGGGTTAAGGGTTAGGGTTAGGGTTAGGGTTATATCACTTTTCAGTTTTCCTGTTATAATAATTGAACAGGCGACACGTATGTCAATTAGTTTACAAAGTTGTGCTTTGCGGTTCTGTTCATTCGATGAAAACTTGTTTCCTTGCTGTACACTTCGATATATCACTTTTCAGTTTTCCTGTATTAATATTTGAGCGAGCGATGCACAGGTGATTTAGTTTACAAAGTAGTGCTTTTCTTCTGTTCTTTCGTTGGATACTTGTTCTTGTGCTGTACAGTGCGATATATCACTTTTCAGTTTTCATGTATTCCTAATTGAGCGAGCGACACACATTTGATTTAGTTTACAATGTACTGCTTTGCTTTTCTGTTCTTTCGTTGGAAACTTTTTCCTGTGCTGTACAGTGTGATATATCACTTTTTAGTTTTCCTGTATTCCTAATTGAGCGAGCGACACACATGTGATGTAGTTTACAAAGTAGTGCTTTGCTTTTATGTTCTTTCATTGGAAACTTGTTCCTGTTAGGAACAAGTTAGGTTTAGGGTTAGGGTTAGGGTTAGGGTAGGGTTAGGGTTAGGGTTAGGGTTAGGGTTAGGGTGTAGGGTTAGGGTTAGGGTTAGGGTTAGGGTTAGGGTTAAGGGTTAGGGTTAGGGTTAGGGTTATATCACTTTTCAGTGTTCCTGTTATAATAATTGAACAGGCGACACCTATGTGAATTAATTTACAAAGTTGTGCTTGGCGTTTCTGTTCATTCGATGAAAACTTGTTTCTTTGCTGTACACTAAGATATATCACTTTTCAGTTTTCCTGTATTCCTAATTGAGCGAGCGATGCACAGGTGATTTAGTTTACAAAGTAGTGCTTTTCTTCTCTGTTCTTTCGTTGGATATTTGTTCTTGTGCTGTACAGTACGATATATCACTTTTCACTTTTCCTGTATTCCTAATTGAGTGAGCGACACACATTTGATTTAGTTTACAATGTACTGCTTTGCTTTTCTGTTCTTTCGTTGGAAACTTGTTCCTGTGCTGTACAGTGCGATATATCACTTTTCAGTTTTCCTGTATTCCTAATTGAGCGAGCGACACACATTTGATTTAGTTTACAAAGTTGTGCTTTGCTTTTCTGTTCTTTCATTGGAAACTTGTTCCTGTGTTGTACAGTGTGATATATCACTTTTCAGATTTCCTGTTATACTAATTGAACGGGCGACACATATGGGAATTAGGTTAGAAAGTTGTGCTTTGCTTTTCTGTTCTTTCGTTGGAAACTTGTTCCTGTGCTATACAGTGCGATATATCCCTTTTCAGTTTTCCTGTATTCCTAATTGAGCGAGTGACACACATGTGATTTAGTTTACAAAGTTGTGCTTTGCTTTTCTGTTCTTTCATTGGAAACTTGTTCCTGTTAGGAACAAGTTATGTTTAGGGTTAGGGTTAGGGTTAGCTTAGTGTTAGGGTTAGGGTTACGGTTAGGGTTAGGGTTAGGGTTAGGGTAGGGTTAGGGTTAGTGTTAGGGTTAGGGTTAGGGTTAGGGTAGGGTTAGGGTTAGGGTTAGGGTTAGGGTTAAGGGTTAGGGTTAGGGTTAGGGTTATATCACTTTTCAGTTTTCCTGTTATAATAATTGAACAGGCGACACGTATGTCAATTAGTTTACAAAGTTGTGCTTTGCGGTTCTGTTCATTCGATGAAAACTTGTTTCCTTGCTGTACACTTCGATATATCACTTTTCAGTTTTCCTGTATTCCTATTTGAGCGAGCGATGCACAGGTGATTTAGTTTACAAAGTAGTGCTTTTCTTCTGTTCTTACGTTGGATACTTGTTCTTGTGCTGTACAGTGCGATATATCACTTTTCAGTTTTCCTGTATTCCTAATTGAGCGAGCGACACACATTTGATTTAGTTTACAATGTACTGCTTTGCTTTTCTGTTCTTTCGTTGGAAACTTGTTCCTGTGCTGTACAGTGTGATATATCACTTTTCAGTTTTCCTGTATTCCTAATTGAGCGAGCGACACACATGTGATGTAGTTTACAAAGTAGTGCTTTGCTTTTATGTTCTTTCATTGGAAACTTGTTCCTGTTAGGAACAAGTTAGGTTTAGGGTTAGGGTTAGGGTTAGGGTAGGGTTAGGGTTAGGGTTAGGGTTAAGGTTAGGGTTAGGGTTAGGGTTAAGGGTTAGGGTTAGGGTTAGGGTTAGGGTCATATCACTTTTCAGTTTTCCTGTTATAATAATTGAACAGGCGACACGTATGTCAATTAGTTTACAAAGTTGTGCTTTGCGGTTCTGTTCATTCGATGAAAACTTGTTTCCTTGCTGTACACTTCGATATATCACTTTTCAGTTTTCCTGTATTTCTATTTGAGCGAGCGATGCACAGGTGATTTAGTTTATAAAGTAGTGCTTTTCTTCTGTTCTTTCGTTGGATACTTGTTCTTGTGCTGTACAGTGCGATATATCACTTTTCAGTTTTCCTGTATTCCTAATTGAGCGAGCGACACACATTTGATTTAGTTTACAATGTACTGCTTTGCTTTTCTGTTCTTTCGTTGGAAACTTGTTCCTGTGCTGTACAGTGTGATATATCACTTTTCAGTTTTCCTGTATTCCTAATTGAGCGAGCGACACACATGTGATGTAGTTTACAAAGTAGTGCTTTGCTTTTATGTTCTTTCATTGGAAAATTGTTCCTGTTAGGAACAAGTTAGGTTTAGGGTTAGGGTTAGGGTAGGGTTAGGGTTAGGGTTAGGGTTAGGGTTAGGGTTAAGGGTTAGGGTTAGGGTTAGGGTTATATCACTTTTCAGTGTTCCTGTTATAATAATTGAACAGGCGACACGTATGTGAATTAGTTTACAAAGTTGTGCTTGGCGTTTCTGTTCATTAATAAAAACTTGTTTCTTTGCTGTACACTAAGATATATCACTTTTCAGTTTTCCTGTATTCCTAATTGAGCGAGCGACACACATGTGATGTAGTTTACAAAGTAGTGCTTTGCTTTTATGTTCTTTCATTGGAAACTTGTTCCTGTTAGGAACAAGTTAGGTTTAGGGTTAGGGTTAGGGTTAGGGTGTAGGGTTAGGGTTAGGGTTAGGGTTAGGGTTAAGGTTTAGGGTTAGGGTTATATCACTTTTCAGTGTTCCTGTTATAATAATTGAACAGGCGACACGTATGTGAATTAATTTACAAAGTTGTGCTTGGCGTTTCTGTTCATTCGATGAAAACTTGTTTCTTTGCTGTACACTAAGATATATCACTTTTCAGTTTTCCTGTATTCGTAATTGAGCGAGCGATGCACAGGTGATTTAGTTTACAATGTAGTGCTTTTCTTCTCTGTTCTTTCGTTGGAAACTTGTTCCTGTGCTGTACAGTGCGATATATCACTTTTCACTTTTCCTGTATTCCTAATTGAGTGAGCGACACACATTTGATTTAGTTTACAATGTACTGCTTTGCTTTTCTGTTCTTTCGTTGGAAACTTGTTCCTGTGCTGTACAGTGCGATATATTACTTTTCAGTTTTCCTGTATTCCTAATTGAGCGAGCGACACACATTTGATTTAGTTTACAAAGTTGTGCTTTGCTTTTCTGTTCTTTCATTGGAAACTTGTTCCTGTGTTGTACAGTGTGATATATCACTTTTCAGATTTCCTGTTATACTAATTGAACGGGCGACACATATGGGAATTAGGTTAGAAAGTTGTGCTTTGCTTTTCTGTTCTTTCGTTGGAAACTTGTTCCTGTGCTATACAGTGCGATATATCCCTTTTCAGTTTTCCTGTATTCCTAATTGAGCGAGTGACACACATGTGATTTAGTTTACAAAGTTGTGCTTTGCTTTTCTGTTCTTTCATTGGAAACTTGTTCCTGTTAGGAACAAGTTATGTTTAGGGTTAGGGTTAGGGTTAGCTTAGTGTTAGGGTTAGGGTTACGGTTAGGGTTAGGGTTAGGGTTAGGGTAGGGTTAGGGTTAGTGTTAGGGTTAGGGTTAGGGTTAGGGTAGGGTTAGGGTTAGGGTTAGGGTTAGGGTTAAGGGTTAGGGTTAGGGTTAGGGTTATATCACTTTTCAGTTTTCCTGTTATAATAATTGAACAGGCGACACGTATGTCAATTAGTTTACAAAGTTGTGCTTTGCTGTTCTGTTCATTCGATGAAAAATTGTTTCCTTGCTGTACACTTCGATATATCACTTTTCAGTTTTCCTGTATTAATATTTGAGCGAGCGATGCACAGGTGATTTAGTTTACAAAGTAGTGCTTTTCTTCTGTTCTTACGTTGGATACTTGTTCTTGTGCTGTACAGTGTGATATATCACTTTTTAGTTTTCCTGTATTCCTAATTGAGCGAGCGACACACATGTGATGTAGTTTACAAAGTAGTGCTTTGCTTTTATGTTCTTTCATTGGAAACTTGTTCCTGTTAGGAACAAGTTAGGTTTAGTGTTAGGGTTAGGGTTAGGGTAGGGTTAGGGTTAGGGTTAGGGTTAGGGTGTAAGGTTAGGGTTAGGGTTAGGGTTAGGGTTAGGGTTAAGGGTTAGGGTTAGGGTTAGGGTTATATCACTTTTCAGTGTTCCTGTTATAATAATTGAACAGGCGACACGTATGTGAATTAATTTACAAAGTTGTGCTTGGCGTTTCTGTTCATCCGATGAAAACTTGTTTCTTTGCTGTACACTAAGATATATCACTTTTCAGTTTTCCTGTATTCCTAATTGAGCGAGCGATGCACAGGTGATTTAGTTTACAAAGTAGTGCTTTTCTTCTCTGTTCTTTCGTTGGATATTTGTTCTTGTGCTGTACAGTGCGATATATCACTTTTCACTTTTCCTGTATTCCTAATTGAGTGAGCGACACACATTTGATTTAGTTTACAATGTACTGCTTTGCTTTTCTGTTCTTTCGTTGGAAACTTGTTCCTGTGCTGTACAGTGCGATATATCACTTTTCAGTTTTCCTGTATTCCTAATTGAGCGAGTGACACACATTTGATTTAGTTTACAAAGTTGTGCTTTGCTTTTCTGTTCTTTCATTGGAAACTTGTTCCTGTGTTGTACAGTGTGATATATCACTTTTCAGATTTCCTGTTATACTAATTGAACGGGCGACACATATGGGAATTAGGTTAGAAAGTTGTGCTTTGCTTTTCTGTTCTTTCGTTGGAAACTTGTTCCTGTGCTATACAGTGCGATATATCCCTTTTCAGTTTTCCTGTATTCCTAATTGAGCGAGTGACACACATGTGATTTAGTTTACAAAGTTGTGCTTTGCTTTTCTGTTCTTTCATTGGAAACTTGTTCCTGTTAGGAACAAGTTATGTTTAGGGTTAGGGTTAGGGTTAGCTTAGTGTTAGGGTTAGGGTTACGGTTAGGGTTAGGGTTAGGGTTAGGGTAGGGTTAGGGTTAGTGTTAGTGTTAGGGTTAGGGTTAGGGTAGGGTTAGGGTTAGGGTTAGGGTTAGGGTTAATGGTTAGGGTTAGGGTTAGGGTTATATCACTTTTCAGTTTTCCTGTTATAATAATTGAACAGGCGACACGTATGTCAATTAGTTTACAAAGTTGTGCTTTGCGGTTCTGTTCATTCGATGAAAACTTGTTTCCTTGCTGTACACTTCGATATATCACTTTTCAGTTTTCCTGTATTCCTATTTGAGCGAGCGATGCACAGGTGATTTAGTTTACAAAGTAGTGCTTTTCTTCTGTTCTTACGTTGGATACTTGTTCTTGTGCTGTACAGTGCGATATATCACTTTTCAGTTTTCCTGTATTCCTAATTGAGCGAGCGATGCACAGTTGATTTAGTTTACAAAGTAGTGCTTTGCTTTTCTGTTCTTTTGTTGGAAACTTGTTCCTGTGCTGTACAGTGTGATATATCACTTTTCAGTTTTCCTGTATTCCTAATTGAGCGAACGACACACATGTGATGTAGTTTACAAAGTAGTGCTTTGCTTTTATGTTCTTTCATTGGAAACTTGTTCCTGTTAGGAACAAGTTAGGTTTAGGGTTAGGGTTAGGGTTAGGGTAGGGTTAGGGTTAGGGTTAGGGTTAGGGTGTAGGGTTAGTGTTAGGGTTAGGGTTAGGGTTAGGGTTAAGGGTTAGGGTTAGGGTTAGGGTTATATCACTTTTCAGTGTTCCTGTTATAATAATTGAACAGGCGACACGTATGTGAATTAATTTACAAAGTTGTGCTTGGCGTTTCTGTTCATTCGATGAAAACTTGTTTCTTTGCTGTACACTAAGATATATCACTTTTCAGTTTTCCTGTATTCGTAATTGAGCGAGCGATGCACAGGTGATTTAGTTTACAAAGTAGTGCTTTTCTTCTCTGTTCTTTCATTGGATATTTGTTCTTGTGCTGTACAGTGCGATATATCACTTTTCACTTTTCCTGTATTCCTAATTGAGTGAGCGACACACATTTGATTTAGTTTACAATGTACTGCTTTGCTTTTCTGTTCTTTCGTTGGAAACTTGTTCCTGTGCTGTACAGTGCGATATATCACTTTTCAGTTTTCCTGTATTCCTAATTGAGCGAGCGACACACATTTGATTTAGTTTACAAAGTTGTGCTTTGCTTTTCTGTTCTTTCATTGGAAACTTGTTCCTGTGTTGTACAGTGTGATATATCACTTTTCAGATTTCCTGTTATACTAATTGAACGGGCGACACATATGGGAATTAGGTTAGAAAGTTGTGCTTTGCTTTTCTGTTCTTTCGTTGGAAACTTGTTCCTGTGCTATACAGTGCGATATATCCCTTTTCAGTTTTCCTGTATTCCTAATTGAGCGAGTGACACACATGTGATTTAGTTTACAAAGTTGTGCTTTGCTTTTCTGTTCTTTCATTGGAAACTTGTTCCTGTTAGGAACAAGTTATGTTAGGGTTAGGGTTAGGGTTAGCTTAGTGTTAGGGTTAGGGTTACGGTTAGGGTTAGGGTTAGGGTTAGGGTAGGGTTAGGGTTAGGGTTAGGGTTAGGGTTAGGGTTAGGGTTAAGGGTTAGGGTTAGGGTTAGGGTTATATCACTTTTCCGTTTTCCTGTTATAATAATTGAACAGGCGACACGTATGTCAATTAGTTCACAAAGTTGTGCTTTGCGGTTCTGTTCATTCGATGAAAACTTGTTTCCTTGCTGTACACTTCGATATATCACTTTTCAGTTTTCCTGTATTTCTATTTGAGCGAGCGACGCACAGGTGATGTAGTTTACAAAGTAGTGCTTTTCTTCTGTTCTTTCGTTGGATACTTGTTCTTGTGCTGTACAGTGCGATATATCACTTTTAAGTTTTCCTGTATTCCTAATTGAGCGAGCGACACACATTTGATTTAGTTTACAATGCACTGCTTTGCTTTTTTGTTCTTTCGTTGGAAACTTGTTCCTGTGCTGTACAGTGTGATATATCACTTTTCAGTTTTCCTGTATTCCTAATTGAGCGAGCGACACACATGTGATGTAGTTTACAAAGTAGTGCTTTGCTTTTATGTTCTTTCATTGGAAAATTGTTCCTGTTAGGAACAAGTTAGGTTTAGGGTTAGGGTTAGGGTAGGGTTAGGGTTAGGGTTAGGGTTAGGGTTAGGGTTAAGGGTTAGGGTTAGGTTTAGGGTTATATCACTTTTCAGTGTTCCTGTTTTAATAATTGAACAGGCGACACGTATGTGAATTAGTTTACAAAGTTGTGCTTGGCGTTTCTCTTCATTAATAAAAACTTGTTTCTTTGCTGTACACTAAGATATATCACTTTTCAGTTTTCCTGTATTCCTAATTGAGCGAGCGACACACATGTGATGTAGTTTACAAAGTAGTGCTTTGCTTTTATGTTCTTTCATTGGAAACTTGTTCCTGTGTTGTACAGTGTGATATATCACTTTTCAGATTTCCTGTTATACTAATTGAACGGGCGACACATATGGGAATTAGGTTAGAAAGTTGTGCTTTGCTTTTCTGTTCTTTCGTTGGAAACTTGTTCCTGTGCTATACAGTGCGATATATCCCTTTTCAGTTTTCCTGTATTCCTAATTGAGCGAGTGACACACATGTGATTTAGTTTACAAAGATGTGCTTTGCTTTTCTGTTCTTTCATTGGAAACTTGTTCCTGTTAGGAACAAGTTATGTTTAGGGTTAAGGTTAGGGTTAGCTTAGTGTTAGGGTTAGGGTTACGGTTAGGGTTAGGGTTAGGGTAGGGTTAGGGTTAGTGTTAGGGTTAGGGTTAGGGTTAGGGTAGGGTTAGGGTTAGGGTTAGGGTTAGGGTTAAGGGTTAGGGTTAGGGTTAGGGTTATATCACTTTTCAGTTTTCCTGTTATAATAATTGAACAGGCGACACGTATGTCAATTAGTTTACAAAGTTGTGCTTTGCTTTTCTGTTCATTCGATGAAAACTTGTTTCCTTGCTGTACACTTCGATATATCACTTTTCAGTTTTCCTGTATTCCTATTTGAGCGAGCGATGCACAGGTGATTTAGTTTACAAAGTAGTGCTTTTCTTCTGTTCTTTCGTTGGATACTTGTTCTTGTGCTGTACAGTTCGATATATCACTTTTCAGTTTTCCTGTATTCCTAATTGAGCGAGCGACACACATTTGATTTAGTTTAAAATGTACTGCTTTGCTTTTCTGCTCTTTCGTTGGAAACTTGTTCCTGTGCTGTACAGTGTGATATATCACTTTTCAGTTTTCCTGTATTCCTAATTGAGCGAGCGACACACATGTGATGTAGTTTACAAAGTAGTGCTTTGCTTTTATGTTCTTTCATTGGAAACTTGTTCCTGTTAGGAACAAGTTAGGTTTAGGGTTAGGGTTAGGGTTAGGGTAGGGTTAGGGTTAGGGTTAGGGTTAGGGTTAAGGGTTAGGGTTAGGGTTAGGGTTATATCACTTTTCAGTTTTCCTGTTATAATAATTGAACAGGCGACACGTATGTCAATTAGTTTACAAAGTTGTGCTTTGCGGTTCTGTTCACTCGATGAAAACTTGTTTCCTTGCTGTACACTTCGATATATCACTTTTCAGTTTTCCTGTATTCCTATTTGAGCGAGCGATGCACAGGTGATTTAGTTTACAAAGTAGTGCTTTTCTTCTGTTCTTACGTTGGATACTTGTTTTTGTGCTGTACAGTGCGATATATCACTTTTCAATTTTCCTGTATTCCTAATTGAGCGAGCGACACACATTTGATGTAGTTTACAAAGTAGTGCTTTGCTTTTATGTTCTTTCATTGGAAACTTGTTCCTGTTGTTAGGGTAGGGTTAGGGTTAGGGTTAGGGTTAGGGTTAGGGGTAGGGTTAGGGTTAGGGTTAGGGTTAAGGGTTAGGGTTAGGGTTAGGGTTATATCACTTTTCAGTGTTCTGTTATAATAATTGAACAGGCAACACGTATGTCAATTAGTTTACAAAGTTGTGCTTGGCGTTTCTGTTTTTTCGATGAAAACTTGTTTCTTTGCTGTACACTAAGATATATCACTTTTCAGTTTTCCTGTATTCCTAATTGAGCGAGCGATGCACAGGTGATTTAGTTTACAAAGTAGTGCATTTCTTCTCTGTTCTTTCGTTGGACACTTTTTCTTGTGCTGTACAGTGCGATATATCACTTTTCACATTTCCTGTATTCCTAATTGAGTGAGCGACACACAGTTGATTTAGTTTACAATGTACTGCTTTGCTTTTCTGTTCTTTCGTTGGAAACTTGTTCCTGTGCTCTACAGTGCGATATATCACTTTTCAGTTTTCCTGTATTCCTAATTGAGCGAGCGACACACAGTTGAGTTAGTTTACAAAGTTGTGCTTTGCTTTTCTGTTCTTTCATTGGAAACTTGTTCCTGTGTTGTAAAGTGTGATATATCACTTTTCAGATTTCCTGTTATACTAATTGAACCGGCGACACATATGGGAATTAGGTTAGAAAGTTGTGCTTTGCTTTTCTGTTCTTTCGTTGGAAACTTGTTCCTGTGCTATACAGTGCGATATTTCCCTTTTCAGTTTTCCTGTATTCCTAATTGAGCGAGTGACACACATGTGATTTAGTTTACAAAGTTGTGCTTTGCTTTTCTGTTCTTTCATTGGAAACTTGTTCCTGTTAGGAACAAGTTATGTTTAGGGTTAGGGTTAGGGTTAGCTTAGTATTAGGGTCAGGGTTACGGTTAGGGTTAGGGTTAGGGTTAGGGTAGGGTTAGGGTTAGTGTTAAAGTTAGGGTTAGGGTTAGGGTTAGGGTAGGGTTAGGGTTAGGGTTAGGGTTAGGGTTAAGGGTTAGGGTTAGGGTTAGGGTTATATCACTTTTCAGTTTTTCTGTTATAATAATTGAACAGGCGACACGTATGTCAATTAGTTTACAAAGTTGTGCTTTGCAGTTCTGTTCATTCGATGAAAACTTGTTTCCTTGCTGTACACTTCGATATATCACTTTTCAGTTTTCCTGTATTTCTCTTTGAGCGAGCGATGCACAGGTGATTTAGTTTACAAAGTAGTGCTTTTCTTCTGTTCTTTCGTTGGATACTTGTTCTTGTGCTGTACAGTGCGATATATCACTTTTCAGTTTTCCTGTATTCCTAATTGAGCGAGCTACACACATTTGATTTAGTTTACAATGTACTGCTTTGCTTTTCTGTTCTTTCGTTGGAAACTTGTTCCTGTGCTGTACAGTGTGATATATCACTTTTCAGTTTTCCTGTGTTCCTAATTGAGCGAGCGACACACATGTGATGTAGTTTACAAAGTAGTGCTTTGCTTTTATGTTCTTTCATTGGAAAATTGTTCCTGTTAGGAACAAGTTAGGTTTAGGGTTAGGGTTAGGGCAGGGTTAGGGTTAGGGTTAGGGTTAAGGGTTAGGGTTAGGGTTAGGGTTATATCACTTTTCAGTGTTCCTGTTATAATAATTGAACAGGCGACACGTATGTGAATTAGTTTACAAAGTTGTGCTTGGCGTTTCTGTTCATTAATAAAAACTTGTTTCTTTGCTGTACACTAAGATATATCACTTTTCAGTTTTCCTGTATTCCTAATTGAGCGAGCGATGCACAGTTGATTTAGTTTACAAAGTAGTGCTTTGCTTTTCTGTTCTTTTGTTGGAAACTTGTTCCTGTGCTGTACAGTGTGATATATCACTTTTCAGTTTTCCTGTATTCCTAATTGAGCGAGCGACACACATGTGATGTAGTTTACAAAGTAGTGCTTTGCTTTTATGTTCTTTCATTGGAAACTTGTTCCTGTTAGGAACAAGTTAGGTTTAGGGTTAGGGTTAGGGTTAGGGTAGGGTTAGGGTTAGGGTTAGGGTTAGGGTGTAGGGTTAGGGTTAGGGTTAGGGTTAGGGTTAGAGTTAAGGGTTAGGGTTAGGGTTAGGGTTATATCACTTTTCAGTGTTCCTGTTATAATAATGGAACAGGCGACACGTATGTGAATTAATTTACAAAGTTGTGCTTGGCGTTTCTGTTCATTCGATGAAAACTTGTTTCTTTGCTGTACACTAAGATATATAACTTTTCAGTTTTCCTGTATTCGTAATTGAGCGAGCGATGCACAGGTGATTTAGTTTACAAAGTAGTGCTTTTCTTCTCTGTTCTTTCATTGGATATTTGTTCTTGTGCTGTACAGTGCGATATATCACTTTTCACTTTTCCTGTATTCCTAATTGAGTGAGCGACACACATTTGATTTAGTTTACAATGTACTGCTTTGCTTTTCTGTTCTTTCGTTGGAAACTTGTTCCTGTGCTGTACAGTGCGACATATCACTTTTCAGTTTTCCTGTATTCCTAATTGAGCGAGCGACACACATTTGATTTAGTTTACAAAGTTGTGCTTTGCTTTTCTGTTCTTTCATTGGAAACTTGTTCCTGTGTTGTACAGTGTGATATATCACTTTTCAGATTTCCTGTTATACTAATTGAACGGGCGACACATATGGGAATTAGGTTAGAAAGTTGTGCTTTGCTTTTCTGTTCTTTCGTTGGAAACTTGTTCCTGTGCTATACAGTGCGATATATCCCTTTTCAGTTTTCCTGTATTCCTAATTGAGCGAGTGACACACATGTGATTTAGTTTACAAAGTTGTGCTTTGCTTTTCTGTTCTTTCATTGGAAACTTGTTCCTGTGCTGTACAGTGCGACATATCACTTTTCAGTTTTCCTGTATTCCTATTTGAGCGAGCGATGCACAGGTGATTTAGTTTACAATGTAGTGCTTTTCTTCTGTTCTTTCGTTGGATACTTGTTCTTGTGCTGTACAGTGCGATATATCACTTTTCAGTTTTCCTGTATTCCTAATTGAGCGAGCGACACACATTTGATTTAGTTTACAATGTACTGCTTTGCTTTTCTGTTCTTTCGTTGGAAACTTGTTCCTGTGCTGTACAGTGTGATATATCACTTTTTAGTTTTCCTGTATTCCTAATTGAGCGAGCAACACACATGTGATGTAGTTTACAAAGTAGTGCTTTGTTTTTATGTTCTTTCATTGGAAACTTGTTCCTGTTAGGAACAAGTTAGGTTTAGGTTTAGGGTTAGGGTTAGGGTGTAGGGTTAGGGTTAGGGTTAGGGTTAGGGTTAGGGTTAGGGTTAAGGGTTAGGGTTAGTGTTAGGGTTATATCACTTTTCAGTGTTCCTGTTATAATAATTGAACAGGCGACACGTATGTGAATTAGTTTACAAAGTTGTGCTTGGCGTTTCTGTTCATTCGATGAAAACTTGTGTATTTGCTGTACACTAAGATATATCACTTTTCAGTTTTCCTGTATTCCTAATTGAGTGAGCGACACACATTTGATTTAGTTTACAATGTACTGCTTTGCTTTTCTGTTCTTTCGTTGGAAACTTGTTCCTGTGCTGTACAGTGCGATATATCACTTTTCAGTTTTCCTGTATTCCTAATTGAGCGAGCAACACACAGTTGATTTAGTTTACAAAGTTGTGCTTTGCTTTTCTGTTCTTTCATTGGAAACTTGTTCCTGTTAGGAACAAGTTATGTTTAGGGTTAGGGTTAGGGTTAGCTTAGTGTTAGGGTTAGGGTTACGGTTAGGGTTAGGGTTAGGGTTAGGGTAGGGTTAGGGTTAGTGTTAGGGTTAGGGTTAGGGTTAGGGTAGTGTTAGGGTTAGGGTTAGGGTTAGGGTTAAGGGTTAGGGTTAGGGTTAGGGTTATATCACTTTTCAGTTTTCTTGTTATAATAATTGAACAGGCGACACGTATGTCAATTAGTTTACAAAGTTGTGCTTTGCGGTTCTGTTCATTCGATGAAAACTTGTTTCCTTGCTGTACACTTCGATATATCACTTTTCAGTTTTCCTGTATTCCTATTTGAGCGAGCGATACACAGGTGATTTAGTTTACAAAGTAGTGCTTTTCTTCTGTTCTTTCGTTGGATACTTGTTCTTGTGCTGTACAGTGCGATATATCACTTTTCACTTTTCCTGTATTCCTAATTGAGTGAGCGACACACATTTGATTTAGTTTACAATGTACTGCTTTGCTTTTCTGTTCTTTCGTTGGAAACTTGTTCCTGTGCTGTACAGTGCGATATATCACTTTTCAGTTTTCCTGTATTCCTAATTGAGCGAGCGACACACATATGATTTAGTTTACAAAGTTCTGCTTTGCTTTTCTGTTCTTTCATTGGAAACTTGTTCCTGTGTTGTACAGTGTGATATATCACTTTTCAGATTTCCTGTTATACTAATTGAACGGGCGACACATATGGGAATTAGGTTAGAAAGTTGTGCTTTGCTTTTCTGTTCTTTCGTTGGAAACTTGTTCCTGTGCTATACAGTGCGATATATCCCTTTTCAGTTTTCCTGTATTCCTAATTGAGCGAGTGACACACATGTGATTTAGTTTACAAAGTTGTGCTTTGCTTTTCTGTTCTTTCATTGGAAACTTGTTCCTGTTAGGAACAAGTTATGTTTAGGGTTAGGGTTAGGGTTAGCTTAGTGTTAGGGTTAGGGTTACGGTTAGGGTTAGGGTTAGGGTAGGGTTGGGGTTAGTGTTAGGGTTAGGGTTAGGGTTAGGGTTAGGGTTAAGGGTTAGGGTTAGGGTTAGGGTTAGGGTTAGGGTTAGGCTTAAGGGTTAGGGTTAGTGTTAGGGTTATATCACTTTTCAGTGTTCCTGTTATAATAATTGAACAAGCGACACGTATGTGAATTAGTTTACAAAGTTGTGCTTGGCCTTTCTGTTCATTAATAAAAACTTGTTTCTTTGCTGTACACTAAGATATATCACTTTTCAGTTTTCCTGTATTCCTAATTGAGCGAGCGATGCACAGGTGATTTAGTTTACAAAGTAGTGCATTTCTGATCTGTTCTTTCGTTGGATATTTGTTCTTGTGCTGTACAGTGCGATATATCACTTTTCACTTTTCCTGTATTCCTAATTGAGTGAGCGACACACATTTGATTTAGTTTACAATGTACTGCTTTGCTTTTCTGTTCTTTCGTTGGAAACTTGTTCCTGTGCTGTACAGTGCGATATATCACTTTTCAGTTTTCCTGTATTCCTAATTGAGCGAGCGACACACATATGATTTAGTTTACAAAGTTCTGCTTTGCTTTTCTGTTCTTTCATTGGAAACTTGTTCCTGTGTTGTACAGTGTGATATATCACTTTTCAGATTTCCTGTTATACTAATTGAACGGGCGACACATATGGGAATTAGGTTAGAAAGTTGTGCTTTGCTTTTCTGTTCTTTCGTTGGAAACTTGTTCCTGTGCTATACAGTGCGATATATCCCTTTTCAGTTTTCCTGTATTCCTAATTGAGCGAGTGACACACATGTGATTTAGTTTACACAGTTGTGCTTTGCTTTTCTGTTCTTTCATTGGAAACTTGTTCCTGTTAGGAACAAGTTATGTTTAGGGTTAGGGTTAGGGTTAGCTTAGTGTTAGGGTTAGGGTTACGGTTAGGGTTAGGGTTAGGGTAGGGTTAGGGTTAGTGTTAGGGTTAGGGTTAGGGTTAGGGTTAGGGTTAGGGTTAAGGGTTAGGGTTAGGGTTAGGGTTATATCACTTTTCAGTGTTCCTGTTATAATAATTGAACAGGCGACACGTATGTGAATTAGTTTACAAAGTTGTGCTTTGCTGTTTTGTTCATTCGATGAAAACTTGTTTCCTTGCTGTACACTTCGATATATCACTTTTCAGTTTTCCTGTATTCCTATTTGAGCGAGCGATGCACAGGTGATTTAGTTTACAAAGTAGTGCTTTTCTTCTGTTCTTTCACTGGATACTTGTTCTTGTGCTGTACAGTG
Source organism: Meriones unguiculatus (assembly GCF_030254825.1). Lineage (NCBI taxonomy): Eukaryota > Metazoa > Chordata > Mammalia > Rodentia > Muridae > Meriones > Meriones unguiculatus. The sequence goes on from NC_083358.1 coordinate 45,454,580, forward strand.
CGATATATCACTTTTCAGTTTTCCTGTATTCCTAATTGAGCGAGCGACACACATTTGATTTTGTTTACAATGTACTGCTTTGCTTTTCTGTTCTTTCGTTGGAAACTTGTTCCTGTTAGGAACAAGTTAGGTTTAGGGTTAGGGTTAGGGTTAGGGTAGGGTTAGGGTTAGGGTTAGGGTTAGGGGTAGGGTTAGGGTTAGGGTTAGGGTTAGGGTTAAGGGTTAGGGTTAGGGTTAGGGTTATATCACTTTTCAGTGTTCCTGTTATAATAATTGAACAAGCGACACGTATGTGAATTAGTTTACAAAGTTGTGCTTGGCCTTTCTGTTCATTAATAAAAACTTGTTTCTTTGCTGTACACTAAGATATATCACTTTTCAGTTTTCCTGTATTCCTAATTGAGCGAGCGATGCACAGGTGATTTAGTTTACAAAGTAGTGCTTTGCTTTTCTGTTCTTTTGTTGGAAACTTGTTCCCGTGCTGTACAGTGTGATATATCACTTTTCAGTTTTCCTGTATTCCTAATTGAGCGAGCGACACACATGTGATGTAGTTTACAAAGTAGTGCTTTGCTTTTATGTTCTTTCATTGGAAACTTGTTCCTGTTAGGAACAAGTTAGGTTTAGGGTTAGGGTTAGGGTTAGGGTAGGGTTAGGGTTAGGGTTAGGGTTAGGGTTAAGGGTTAGGGTTAGGGTTAGGATTATATCACTTTTCAGTGTTCCTGTTATAATAATTGAACAGGCGACACGTATGTGAATTAATTTACAAAGTTGTGCTTGGCGTTTCTGTTCATTCGATGAAAACTTGTTTCTTTGATGTACACTAAGATATATCACTTTTCAGTTTTCCTGTATTCCTACTTGAGCGAGCGATGCACAGGTGATTTAGTTTACAAAGTAGTGCTTTTCTTCTCTGTTCTTTCGTTGGATATTTGTTCTTGTGCTGTACAGTGCGATGTATCACTTTTCACTTTTCCTGTATTCCTAATTGAGTGAGCGACACACATTTGATTTAGTTTACAATGTACTGCTTTGCTTTTCTGTTCTTTCGTTGGAAACTTGTTCCTGTGCTGTACAGTGCGATATATCACTTTTCAGTTTTCCTGTATTCCTAATTGAGCGAGCGACACACATTTGATTTAGTTTACAAAGTTGTGCTTTGCTTTTCTGTTCTTTCATTGTAAACTTGTTCCTGTGTTGTACAGTGTGATATATCACTTTTCAGATTTCCTGTTATACTAATTGAACGGGCGACACATATGGGAATTAGGTTAGAAAGTTGTACTTTGCTTTTCTGTTCTTTCGTTGGAAACTTGTTCCTGTGCTATAGAGTGCGATATATCCCTTTTCAGTTTTCCTCTATTCCTAATTGAGCGAGTGACACACATGTGATTTAGTTTACAAAGTTGTGCTTTGCTTTTCTGTTCTTTCATTGGAAACTTTTTTCTGTTAGGAACAAGTTATGTTTAGGGTTAGGGTTAGGGTTAGCTTAGTGTTAGGGTTAGGGTTATGGTTAGGGTTAGGGTTAGGTTTAGGGTAGGGTTAGGGTTAGTGTTAGGGTTAGGGTTAGGGTAGGGTTAGGGTTAGGGTTAGGGTTAGGGTTAGGGTTAAGGGTTAGGGTTAGGGTTAGGGTTATATCACTTTTCAGTTTTCCTGTTATAATAATTGAACAGGCGACACGTATGTCAATTAGTTTACAAAGTTTTGCTTTGCGGTTCTGTTCATTCGATGAAAACTTGTTTCCTTGCTGTACACTTCGATATATCACTTTTCAGTTTTCCTGTATTCCTATTTGAGCGAGCGATGCACAGGTGATTTAGTTTACAAAGTAGTGCTTTTCTTCTGCTCTTTCGTTGGATACTTGTTCTTGTGCTGTACAGTGCGATATATCACTTTTCAGTTTTGCTGTATTCCTAATTGAGCGAGCGACACACATATGATTTAGTTTACAAAGTTCTGCTTTGCTTTTCTGTTCTTTCATTGGAAACTTGTTCCTGTGTTGTACAGTGTGATATATCACTTTTCAGATTTCCTGTTATACTAATTGAACGGGCGACACATATGGGAATTAGGTTAGAAAGTTGTGCTTTGCTTTTCTGTTCTTTCGTTGGAAACTTGTTCCTGTGCTATACAGTGCGATATATCCCTTTTCAGTTTTCCTGTATTCCTAATTGAGCGAGTGACACACATGTGATTTAGTTTACAAAGTTGTGCTTTGCTTTTCTGTTCTTTCATTGGAAACTTGTTCCTGTTAAGAACAAGTTATGTTTAGGGTTAGGGTTAGGGTTAGCTTAGTGTTAGGGTTAGGGTTACGGTTAGGGTTAGGGTTAGGGTAGGGTTAGGGTTAGTGTTAGGGTTAGGGTTAGGGTTAGGGTTAGGGTTAAGGGTTAGGGTTAGGGTCAGGGTTATATCACTTTTCAGTGTTCCTGTTATAATAATTGAACAGGCGACACGTATGTGAATTAGTTTACAAAGCTGTGCTTTGCTGTTCTGTTCATTCGATGAAAACTTGTTTCCTTGCTGTACACTTCGATATATCACTTTTCAGTTTTCCTGTATTCCTAATTGAGCGAGCGACACACATTTGATTTTGTTTACAATGTACTGCTTTGCTTTTCTGTTCTTTAGTTGGAAACTTGTTCCTGTGCTGTACAGTGTGATATATCACTTTTCAGTTTTCCTGTATTCCTAATTGAGTGAGCGACACACATGTGATGTAGTTTACAAAGTAGTGCTTTGCTTTTATGTTCTTTCATTGGAAACTTGTTCCTGTTAGGAACAAGTTAGGTTTAGGGTTAGGGTTAGGGTTAGGGTAGGGTTAGGGTTAGGGTTAGGGTTAGGGTTAGGGTTAGGGTTAGGGTTAGGGTTAAGGGTTAGGGTTAGGGTTAGGGTTATATCACTTTTCAGTGTTCCTGTTATAACAATTGAACAAGCGACACGTATGTGAATTAGTTTACAAAGTTGTGCTTGGCCTTTCTGTTCATTAATAAAAACTTGTTTCTTTGCTGTACACTAAGATATATCACTTTTCAGTTTTCCTGTATTCCTAATTGAGCGAGCGATGCACAGGTGATTTAGTTTACAAAGTAGTGCTTTGCTTTTCTGTTCTTTTGTTGGAAACTTGTTCCCGTGCTGTACAGTGTGATATATCACTTTTCAGTTTTCCTGTATTCCTAATTGAGCGAGCGACACACATGTGATGTAGTATACAAAATAGTGCTTTGCTTTTATGTTCTTTCATTGGAAACTTGTTCCTGTTAGGAACAAGTTAGGTTTAGGGTTAGGGTTAGGGTTAGGGTAGGGTTAGGGTTAGGGTTAGGGTTAGGGTGTAGGGTTAGGGTTAGGGTTAGTGTTAGGGTTAAGGGTTAGGATTAGGGTTAGGGTTATATCACTTTTCAGTGTTCCTGTTATAATAATTGAACAGGCGACACGTATGTGAATTAGTTTACAAAGTTGTGCTTGGCGTTTCTGTTCATTCGATGAAAACTTGTTTCTTTGCTGTACACTAAGATATATCACTTTTCAGTTTTCCTGTATTCCTAATTGAGCGAGCGATGCACAGGTGATTTAGTTTACAAAGTAGTGCATTTCTGATCTGTTCTTTCGTTGGATATTTGTTCTTGTGCTGTACAGTGCGATATATCACTTTTCACTTTTCCTGTATTCCTAATTGAGTGAGCGACACACATTTGATTTAGTTTACAATGTACTGCTTTGCTTTTCTGTTCTTTCATTGGAAACTTGTTCCTGTTAGGAACAAGTTATGTTTAGGGTTAGGGTTAGGGTTAGCTTAGTGTTAGGGTTAGGGTTACGGTTAGGGTTAGGGTTAGTGTTAGGGTAGTGTTAGGGTTAGTGTTAGGGTTAGGGTTAGGGTTAGGGTAGTGTTAGGGTTAGGGTTAGGGTTAGGGTTAAGGGTTAGGGTTAGGGTTAGGGTTATATCACTTTTCAGTTTTCTTGTTATAATAATTGAACAGGCGACACATATATCAATTAGTTTACAAAGTTGTGCTTTGCGATTCTGTTCATTCGATGAAAACTTGTTTCCTTGCTGTACACTTCGATATATCACTTTTCAGTTTTCCTGTATTCCTATTTGAGCGAGCGATACACAGGTGATTTAGTTTACAAAGTAGTGCTTTTCTTCTGTTCTTTCGTTGGATACTTGTTCTTGTGCTGTACAGTGCGATATATCACTTTTCACTTTTCCTGTATTCCTAATGGAGTGAGCGACACACATTTGATTTAGTTTACAATGTACTGCTTTGCTTTTCTGTTCTTTCGTTGGAAACTTGTTCCTGTGCTGTACAGTGCGATATATCACTTTTCAGTTTTACTGTATTCCTAATTGAGCGAGCGACACACATATGATTTAGTTTACAAAGTTCTGCTTTGCTTTTCTGTTCTTTCATTGGAAACTTGTTCCTGTGTTGTACAGTGTGATATATCACTTTTCAGATTTCCTGTTATACTAATTGAACGGGCGACACATATGGGAATTAGGTTAGAAAGTTGTGCTTTGCTTTTCTGTTCTTTCGTTGGAAACTTGTTCCTGTGCTATACAGTGCGATATATCCCTTTTCAGTTTTCCTGTATTCCTAATTGAGCGAGTGACACACATGTGATTTAGTTTACAAAGTTGTGCTTTGCTTTTCTGTTCTTTCATTGGAAACTTGTTCCTGTTAAGAACAAGTTATGTTTAGGGTTAGGGTTAGGGTTAGCTTAGTGTTAGGGTTAGGGTTACGGTTAGGGTTAGGGTTAGGGTAGGGTTAGGGTTAGTGTTAGGGTTAGGGTTAGGGTTAGGGTTAGGGTTAAGGGTTAGGGTTAGGGTTAGGGTTATATCACTTTTCAGTGTTCCTGTTATAATAATTGAACAGGCGACACGTATGTGAATTAGTTTACAAAGTTGTGCTTTGCTGTTCTGTTCATTCGATGAAAACTTGTTTCCTTGCTGTACACTTCGATATATCACTTTTCAGTTTTCCTGTATTCCTATTTGAGCGAGCGATGCACAGGTGATTTAGTTTACAAAGTAGTGCTTTTCTTCTGTTCTTTCATTGGATACTTGTTCTTGTGCTGTACAGTGCGATATATCACTTTTCAGTTTTCCTGTATTCCTAATTGAGCGAGCGATGCACAGGTGATTTAGTTTACAAAGTAGTGCTTTGCTTTTCTGTTCTTTTGTTGGAAACTTGTTCCCGTGCTGTACAGTGTGATATATCACTTTTCAGTTTTCCTGTATTCCTAATTGAGCGAGCGACACACATGTGATGTAGTTTACAAAGTAGTGCTTTGCTTTTATGTTCTTTCATTGGAAACTTGTTCCTGTTAGGAACAAGTTAGGTTTAGGGTTAGGGTTAGGGTTAGGGTAGGGTTAGGGTTAGGGTTAGGGTTAGGGTGTAGGGTTAGGGTTAGGGTTAGGGTTAGGGTTAAGGGTTAGGATTAGGGTTAGGGTTATATCACTTTTCAGTGTTCCTGTTATAATAATTGAACAGGCGACACGTATGTGAATTAGTTTACAAAGTTGTGCTTGGCGTTTCTGTTCATTCGATGAAAACTTGTTTCTTTGCTGTACACTAAGATATATCACTTTTCAGTTTTCCTGTATTCCTAATTGAGCGAGCGATGCACAGGTGATTTAGTTTACAAAGTAGTGCTTTTCTGATCTGTTCTTTCGTTGGATATTTGTTCTTGTGCTGTACAGTGCGATATATCACTTTTCACTTTTCCTGTATTCCTAATTGAGTGAGCGACACACATTTGATTTAGTTTACAATGTACTGCTTTGCTTTTCTGTTCTTTCGTTGGAAACTTGTTCCTGTGCTGTACAGTGCGATATATCACTTTTCAGTTTTCCTGTATTCCTAATTGAGCGAGCAACACACATTTTATTTAGTTTACAAAGTTGTGCTTTGCTTTTCTGTTCTTTCATTGGAAACTTGTTCCTGTGTTGTACAGTGTGATATATCACTTTTCAGATTTCCTGTTATACTAATTGAACGGGCGACACATATGGGAATTAGGTTAGAAAGTTGTGCTTTGCTTTTCTGTTCTTTCGTTGGAAACTTGTTCCTGTGCTATACAGTGCGATATATCCCTTTTCAGTTTTCCTGTATTCCTAATTGAGCGAGTGACACACATGTGATTTAGTTTACAAAGTTGTGCTTTGCTTTTCTGTTCTTTCATTGGAAACTTGTTCCTGTTAGGAACAAGTTATGTTTAGGGTTAGGGTTAGGGTTAGCTTAGTGTTAGGGTTAGGGTTACGGTTAGGGTTAGGGTTAGGGTTAGGGTAGGGTTAGGGTTAGTGTTAGGGTTAGGGTTAGGGTTAGGGTATGGTTAGGGTTAGGGTTAGGGTTAGGGTTAAGGGTTAGGGTTAGGGTTAGGGTTATATCACTTTTCAGTTTTCTTGTTATAATAATTGAACAGGCGACACGTATGTCAATTAGTTTACAAAGTTGTGCTTTGTGGTTCTGTTCATTCGATGAAAACTTGTTTCCTTACTGTACACTTCGATATATCACTTTTCAGTTTTCCTGTATTCCTATTTGAGCGAGCGATGCACAGGTGATTTAGTTAACAAAGTAGTGCTTTTCTTCTGTTCTTTCGTTGGATACTTGTTCTTGTGCTGTACAGTGCGATATATCACTTTTCAGTTTTCCTGTATTCCTAATTGAGCGAGCGACACACATTTGATTTAGTTTACAATGTACTGCTTTGCTTTTCTGTTCTTTCGTTGGAAAGTTGTTCCTGTGCTGTACAGTGTGATATATCACTTTTCAGTTTTCCTGTATTCCTAATTGAGCGAGCGACACACATGTGATGTAGTTTACAAAGTAGTGCTTTGCTTTTATGTTCTTTCATTGGAAACTTGTTCCTGTTAGGAACAAGTTAGGTTTAAAGTTAGGGTTAGGGTTAGGGTAGGGTTAGGGTTAGGGTTAGGGTTAGGGTTAGGGGTAGGGTTAGGGTTGGGTTAGGGTTAGGGTTAAGGGTTAGGGTTAGGGTTAGGGTTATATCACTTTTCAGTGTTCCTGTTATAATAATTGAACAGGTGACACGTATGTGAATTAGTTTACAAAGTTGTGCTTGGCGTTTCTGTTCATTCGATGAAAACTTGTTTCTTTGCTGTACACTAAGATATATCACTTTTCAGTTTTCCTGTATTCCTAATTGAGCGAGCGATGCACAGGTGATTTAGTTTACAAAGTAGTGCTTTTCTTCTCTATTCTTTCGTTGGATATTTGTTCTTGTACTGTACAGTGCGATATATCACTTTTCACTTTTCCTGTATTCCTAATTGAGTGAGCGACACACATTTGATTTAGTTTACAATGTACTGCTTTGCTTTTCTGTTCTTTCGTTGGAAACTTGTTCCTGTGCTGTACAGTGCGATATATCACTTTTCAGTTTTCCTGTATTCCTAATTGAGCGAGCGACACACATTTGATTTAGTTTACAAAGTTGTGCTTTGCTTTTCTGTTCTTTCATTGGAAACTTGTTCCTGTGTTGTACAGTGTGATATATCACTTTTCAGATTTCCTGTTATACTAATTGAACGGGCGACACATATGAGAATTAGGTTAGAAAGTTGTGCTTTGCTTTTCTGTTCTTTCGTTGGAAACTTGTTCCTGTGCTATACAGTGCGATATATACCTTTTCAGTTTTCCTGTATTCCTAATTGAGCGAGTGACACACATGTGATTTAGTTTACAAAGTTGTGCTTTGCTTTTCTGTTCTTTCATTGGAAACTTGTTCCTGTTAGGAACAAGTTATGTTTAGGGTTAGGGTTAGGGTTAGCTTAGTGTTAGGGTTAGGGTTACGGTTAGGGTTAGGGTTAGGGTTAGGGTAGGGTTAGGGTTAGTGTTAGTGTTAGGGTTAGGGTTAGGGTAGTGTTAGGGTTAGGGTTAGGGTTAGGGTTAGGGTTAAGGGTTAGGGTTAGGGTTAGGGTTATGACACTTTTCAGTTTTCATGTTATAATAATTGAACAGGTGACACGTATGTCAATTAGTTTACAAAGTTGTGCTTTGCGGTTCTGTTCATTCGATGAAAACTTGTTTCCTTGCTGTACACTTCGATATATCACTTTTCAGTTTTCCTGTATTCCTATTTGAGCGAGCGATACACAGGTGATTTAGTTTACAAAGTAGTGCTTTTCTTCTGTTCTTTCGTTGGATACTTGTTCTTGTGCTGTACAGTGCGATATATCACTTTTCACTTTTCCTGTATTCCTAATGGAGTGAGCGACACACATTTGATTTAGTTTACAATGTACTGCTTTGCTTTTCTGTTCTTTCGTTGGAAACTTGTTCCTGTGCTGTACAGTGCGATATATCACTTTTCAGTTTTACTGTATTCCTAATTGAGCGAGCGACACACATATGATTTAGTTTACAAAGTTCTGCTTTGCTTTTCTGTTCTTTCATTGGAAACTTGTTCCTGTGTTGTACAGTGTGATATATCACTTTTCAGATTTCCTGTTATACTAATTGAACGGGCGACACATATGGGAATTAGGTTAGAAAGTTGTGCTTTGCTTTTCTGTTCTTTCGTTGGAAACTTGTTCCTGTGCTATACAGTGCGATATATCCCTTTTCAGTTTTCCTGTATTCCTAATTGAGCGAGTGACACACATGTGATTTAGTTTACAAAGTTGTGCTTTGCTTTTCTGTTCTTTCATTGGAAACTTGTTCCTGTTAAGAACAAGTTATGTTTAGGGTTAGGGTTAGGGTTAGCTTAGTGTTAGGGTTAGGGTTACGGTTAGGGTTAGGGTTAGGGTAGGGTTAGGGTTAGTGTTAGGGTTAGGGTTAGGGTTAGGGTTAAGGGTTAGGGTTAGGGTTAGGGTTATATCACTTTTCAGTGTTCCTGTTATAATAATTGAACAGGCGACACGTATGTGAATTAGTTTACAAAGTTGTGCTTTGCTGTTCTGTTCATTCGATGAAAACTTGTTTCCTTGCTGTACACTTCGATATATCACTTTTCAGTTTTCCTGTATTCCTATTTGAGCGAGCGATGCACAGGTGATTTAGTTTACAAAGTAGTGCTTTTCTTCTGTTCTTTCATTGGATACTTGTTCTTGTGCTGTACAGTGCGATATATCACTTTTCAGTTTTCCTGTATTCCTAATTGAGCGAGCGACACACATTTGATTTTGTTTACAATGTACTGCTTTGCTTTTCTGTTCTTTCGTTGGAAACTTGTTCCTGTTAGGAACAAGTTAGGTTTAGGGTTAGGGTTAGGGTTAGGGTAGGGTTAGGGTTAGGGTTAGGGTTAGGGTTAGGGGTAGGGTTAGGGTTAGGGTTAGGGTTAGGGTTAAGGGTTAGGGTTAGGGTTAGGATTATATCACTTTTCAGTGTTCCTGTTATAATAATTGAACAAGCGACACGTATGTGAATTAGTTTACAAAGTTGTGCTTGGCCTTTCTGTTCATTAATAAAAACTTGTTTCTTTGCTGTACACTAAGATATATCACTTTTCAGTTTTCCTGTATTCCTAATTGAGCGAGCGATGCACAGGTGATTTAGTTTACAAAGTAGTGCTTTGCTTTTCTGTTCTTTTGTTGGAAACTTGTTCCCGTGCTGTACAGTGTGATATATCACTTTTCAGTTTTCCTGTATTCCTAATTGAGCGAGCGACACACATGTGATGTAGTTTACAAAGTAGTGCTTTGCTTTTATGTTCTTTCATTGGAAACTTGTTCCTGTTAGGAACAAGTTAGGTTTAGGGTTAGGGTTAGGGTTAGGGTAGGGTTAGGGTTAGGGTTAGGGTTAGGGTGTAGGGTTAGGGTTAGGGTTAGGGTTAGGGTTAAGGGTTAGGATTAGGGTTAGGGTTATATCACTTTTCAGTGTTCCTGTTATAATAATTGAACAGGCGACACGTATGTGAATTAGTTTACAAAGTTGTGCTTGGCGTTTCTGTTCATTCGATGAAAACTTGTTTCTTTGCTGTACACTAAGATATATCACTTTTCAGTTTTCCTGTATTCCTAATTGAGCGAGCGATGCACAGGTGATTTAGTTTACAAAGTAGTGCTTTTCTGATCTGTTCTTTCGTTGGATATTTGTTCTTGTGCTGTACAGTGCGATATATCACTTTTCACTTTTCCTGTATTCCTAATTGAGTGAGCGACACACATTTGATTTAGTTTACAATGTACTGCTTTGCTTTTCTGTTCTTTCGTTGGAAACTTGTTCCTGTGCTGTACAGTGCGATATATCACTTTTCAGTTTTCCTGTATTCCTAATTGAGCGAGCAACACACATTTTATTTAGTTTACAAAGTTGTGCTTTGCTTTTCTGTTCTTTCATTGGAAACTTGTTCCTGTGTTGTACAGTGTGATATATCACTTTTCAGATTTCCTGTTATACTAATTGAACGGGCGACACATATGGGAATTAGGTTAGAAAGTTGTGCTTTGCTTTTCTGTTCTTTCGTTGGAAACTTGTTCCTGTGCTATACAGTGCGATATATCCCTTTTCAGTTTTCCTGTATTCCTAATTGAGCGAGTGACACACATGTGATTTAGTTTACAAAGTTGTGCTTTGCTTTTCTGTTCTTTCATTGGAAACTTGTTCCTGTTAGGAACAAGTTATGTTTAGGGTTAGGGTTAGGGTTAGCTTAGTGTTAGGGTTAGGGTTACGGTTAGGGTTAGGGTTAGGGTTAGGGTAGGGTTAGGGTTAGTGTTAGGGTTAGGGTTAGGGTTAGGGTATGGTTAGGGTTAGGGTTAGGGTTAGGGTTAAGGGTTAGGGTTAGGGTTAGGGTTATATCACTTTTCAGTTTTCTTGTTATAATAATTGAACAGGCGACACGTATGTCAATTAGTTTACAAAGTTGTGCTTTGTGGTTCTGTTCATTCGATGAAAACTTGTTTCCTTACTGTACACTTCGATATATCACTTTTCAGTTTTCCTGTATTCCTATTTGAGCGAGCGATGCACAGGTGATTTAGTTAACAAAGTAGTGCTTTTCTTCTGTTCTTTCGTTGGATACTTGTTCTTGTGCTGTACAGTGCGATATATCACTTTTCAGTTTTCCTGTATTCCTAATTGAGCGAGCGACACACATTTGATTTAGTTTACAATGTACTGCTTTGCTTTTCTGTTCTTTCGTTGGAAAGTTGTTCCTGTGCTGTACAGTGTGATATATCACTTTTCAGTTTTCCTGTATTCCTAATTGAGCGAGCGACACACATGTGATGTAGTTTACAAAGTAGTGCTTTGCTTTTATGTTCTTTCATTGGAAACTTGTTCCTGTTAGGAACAAGTTAGGTTTAAAGTTAGGGTTAGGGTTAGGGTAGGGTTAGGGTTAGGGTTAGGGTTAGGGTTAGGGGTAGGGTTAGGGTTGGGTTAGGGTTAGGGTTAAGTGTTAGGGTTAGGGTTAGGGTTATATCACTTTTCAGTGTTCCTGTTATAATAATTGAACAGGTGACACGTATGTGAATTAGTTTACAAAGTTGTGCTTGGCGTTTCTGTTCATTCGATGAAAACTTGTTTCTTTGCTGTACACTAAGATATATCACTTTTCAGTTTTCCTGTATTCCTAATTGAGCGAGCGATGCACAGGTGATTTAGTTTACAAAGTAGTGCTTTTCTTCTCTATTCTTTCGTTGGATATTTGTTCTTGTACTGTACAGTGCGATATATCACTTTTCACTTTTCCTGTATTCCTAATTGAGTGAGCGACACACATTTGATTTAGTTTACAATGTACTGCTTTGCTTTTCTGTTCTTTCGTTGGAAACTTGTTCCTGTGCTGTACAGTGCGATATATCACTTTTCAGTTTTCCTGTATTCCTAATTGAGCGAGCGACACACATTTGATTTAGTTTACAAAGTTGTGCTTTGCTTTTCTGTTCTTTCATTGGAAACTTGTTCCTGTGTTGTACAGTGTGATATATCACTTTTCAGATTTCCTGTTATACTAATTGAACGGGCGACACATATGAGAATTAGGTTAGAAAGTTGTGCTTTGCTTTTCTGTTCTTTCGTTGGAAACTTGTTCCTGTGCTATACAGTGCGATATATACCTTTTCAGTTTTCCTGTATTCCTAATTGAGCGAGTGACACACATGTGATTTAGTTTACAAAGTTGTGCTTTGCTTTTCTGTTCTTTCATTGGAAACTTGTTCCTGTTAGGAACAAGTTATGTTTAGGGTTAGGGTTAGGGTTAGCTTAGTGTTAGGGTTAGGGTTACGGTTAGGGTTAGGGTTAGGGTTAGGGTAGGGTTAGGGTTAGTGTTAGTGTTAGGGTTAGGGTTAGGGTAGTGTTAGGGTTAGGGTTAGGGTTAGGGTTAGGGTTAAGGGTTAGGGTTAGGGTTAGGGTTATGACACTTTTCAGTTTTCATGTTATAATAATTGAACAGGTGACACGTATGTCAATTAGTTTACAAAGTAGTGCTTTGCGGTTCTGTTCATTCGATGAAAACTTGTTTCCTTGCTGTACACTTCGATATATCACTTTTCAGTTTTCCTGTATTCCTATTTGAGCGAGCGATACACAGGTGATTTAGTTTACAAAGTAGTGCTTTTCTTCTGTTCTTTCGTTGGATACTTGTTCTTGTGCTGTACAGTGCGATATATCACTTTTCACTTTTCCTGTATTCCTAATGGAGTGAGCGACACACATTTGATTTAGTTTACAATGTACTGCTTTGCTTTTCTGTTCTTTCGTTGGAAACTTGTTCCTGTGCTGTACAGTGCGATATATCACTTTTCAGTTTTACTGTATTCCTAATTGAGCGAGCGACACACATATGATTTAGTTTACAAAGTTCTGCTTTGCTTTTCTGTTCTTTCATTGGAAACTTGTTCCTGTGTTGTACAGTGTGATATATCACTTTTCAGATTTCCTGTTATACTAATTGAACGGGCGACACATATGGGAATTAGGTTAGAAAGTTGTGCTTTGCTTTTCTGTTCTTTCGTTGGAAACTTGTTCCTGTGCTATACAGTGCGATATATCCCTTTTCAGTTTTCCTGTATTCCTAATTGAGCGAGTGACACACATGTGATTTAGTTTACAAAGTTGTGCTTTGCTTTTCTGTTCTTTCATTGGAAACTTGTTCCTGTTAAGAACAAGTTATGTTTAGGGTTAGGGTTAGGGTTAGCTTAGTGTTAGGGTTAGGGTTACGGTTAGGGTTAGGGTTAGGGTAGGGTTAGGGTTAGTGTTAGGGTTAGGGTTAGGGTTAGGGTTAGGGTTAAGGGTTAGGGTTAGGGTTAGGGTTATATCACTTTTCAGTGTTCCTGTTATAATAATTGAACAGGCGACACGTATGTGAATTAGTTTACAAAGTTGTGCTTTGCTGTTCTGTTCATTCGATGAAAACTTGTTTCCTTGCTGTACACTTTTCAGTTTTCCTGTATTCCTATTTGAGCGAGCGATGCACAGGTGATTTAGTTTACAAAGTAGTGCTTTTCTTCTGTTCTTTCATTGGATACTTGTTCTTGTGCTGTACAGTGCGATATATCACTTTTCAGTTTTCCTGTATTCCTAATTGAGTGAGCGACACACATTTGATTTAGTTTACAATGTTCTGCTTTGCTTTTCTGTTCTTTCGTTGGAAACTTGTTCCTGTGCTGTACAGTGCGATATATCACTTTTCAGTTTTCCTGTATTCCTAATTGAGCGAGCAACACACATTTTATTTAGTTTACAAAGTTGTGCTTTGCTTTTCTGTTCTTTCATTGGAAACTTGTTCCTGTGTTGTACAGTGTGATATATCACTTTTCAGATTTCCTGTTATACTAATTGAACGGGCGACACATATGGGAATTAGGTTAGAAAGTTGTGCTTTGCTTTTCTGTTCTTTCGTTGGAAACTTGTTCCTGTGCTATACAGTGCGATATATCCCTTTTCAGTTTTCCTGTATTCCTAATTGAGCGAGTGACACACATGTGATTTAGTTTACAAAGTTGTGCTTTGCTTTTCTGTTCTTTCATTGGAAACTTGTTCCTGTTAGGAACAAGTTATGTTTAGGGTTAGGGTTAGGGTTAGCTTAGTGTTAGGGTTAGGGTTACGGTTAGGGTTAGGGTTAGGGTTAGGGTAGGGTTAGGGTTAGTGTTAGGGTTAGGGTTAGGGTTAGGGTATGGTTAGGGTTAGGGTTAGGGTTAGGGTTAAGGGTTAGGGTTAGGGTTAGGGTTATATCACTTTTCAGTTTTCTTGTTATAATAATTGAACAGGCGACACGTATGTCAATTAGTTTACAAAGTTGTGCTTTGTGGTTCTGTTCATTCGATGAAAACTTGTTTCCTTACTGTACACTTCGATATATCACTTTTCAGTTTTCCTGTATTCCTATTTGAGCGAGCGATGCACAGGTGATTTAGTTAACAAAGTAGTGCTTTTCTTCTGTTCTTTCGTTGGATACTTGTTCTTGTGCTGTACAGTGCGATATATCACTTTTCAGTTTTCCTGTATTCCTAATTGAGCGAGCGACACACATTTGATTTAGTTTACAATGTACTGCTTTGCTTTTCTGTTCTTTCGTTGGAAAGTTGTTCCTGTGCTGTACAGTGTGATATATCACTTTTCAGTTTTCCTGTATTCCTAATTGAGCGAGCGACACACATGTGATGTAGTTTACAAAGTAGTGCTTTGCTTTTATGTTCTTTCATTGGAAACTTGTTCCTGTTAGGAACAAGTTAGGTTTAAAGTTAGGGTTAGGGTTAGGGTAGGGTTAGGGTTAGGGTTAGGGTTAGGGTTAGGGGTAGGGTTAGGGTTGGGTTAGGGTTAGGGTTAAGGGTTAGGGTTAGGGTTAGGGTTATATCACTTTTCAGTGTTCCTGTTATAATAATTGAACAGGTGACACGTATGTGAATTAGTTTACAAAGTTGTGCTTGGCGTTTCTGTTCATTCGATGAAAACTTGTTTCTTTGCTGTACACTAAGATATATCACTTGTCAGTTTTCCTGTATTCCTAATTGAGCGAGCGATGCACAGGTGATTTAGTTTACAAAGTAGTGCTTTTCTTCTCTATTCTTTCGTTGGATATTTGTTCTTGTACTGTACAGTGCGATATATCACTTTTCACTTTTCCTGTATTCCTAATTGAGTGAGCGACACACATTTGATTTAGTTTACAATGTACTGCTTTGCTTTTCTGTTCTTTCGTTGGAAACTTGTTCCTGTGCTGTACAGTGCGATATATCACTTTTCAGTTTTCCTGTATTCCTAATTGAGCGAGCGACACACATTTGATTTAGTTTACAAAGTTGTGCTTTGCTTTTCTGTTCTTTCATTGGAAACTTGTTCCTGTGTTGTACAGTGTGATATATCACTTTTCAGATTTCCTGTTATACTAATTGAACGGGCGACACATATGAGAATTAGGTTAGAAAGTTGTGCTTTGCTTTTCTGTTCTTTCGTTGGAAACTTGTTCCTGTGCTATACAGTGCGATATATACCTTTTCAGTTTTCCTGTATTCCTAATTGAGCGAGTGACACACATGTGATTTAGTTTACAAAGTTGTGCTTTGCTTTTCTGTTCTTTCATTGGAAACTTGTTCCTGTTAGGAACAAGTTATGTTTAGGGTTAGGGTTAGGGTTAGCTTAGTGTTAGGGTTAGGGTTACGGTTAGGGTTAGGGTTAGGGTTAGGGTAGGGTTAGGGTTAGTGTTAGTGTTAGGGTTAGGGTTAGGGTAGTGTTAGGGTTAGGGTTAGGGTTAGGGTTAGGGTTAAGGGTTAGGGTTAGGGTTAGGGTTATGACACTTTTCAGTTTTCATGTTATAATAATTGAACAGGTGACACGTATGTCAATTAGTTTACAAAGTAGTGCTTTGCGGTTCTGTTCATTCGATGAAAACTTGTTTCCTTGCTGTACACTTCGATATATCACTTTTCAGTTTTCCTGTATTCCTATTTGAGCGAGCGATACACAGGTGATTTAGTTTACAAAGTAGTGCTTTTCTTCTGTTCTTTCGTTGGATACTTGTTCTTGTGCTGTACAGTGCGATATATCACTTTTCACTTTTCCTGTATTCCTAATGGAGTGAGCGACACACATTTGATTTAGTTTACAATGTACTGCTTTGCTTTTCTGTTCTTTCGTTGGAAACTTGTTCCTGTGCTGTACAGTGCGATATATCACTTTTCAGTTTTACTGTATTCCTAATTGAGCGAGCGACACACATATGATTTAGTTTACAAAGTTCTGCTTTGCTTTTCTGTTCTTTCATTGGAAACTTGTTCCTGTGTTGTACAGTGTGATATATCACTTTTCAGATTTCCTGTTATACTAATTGAACGGGCGACACATATGGGAATTAGGTTAGAAAGTTGTGCTTTGCTTTTCTGTTCTTTCGTTGGAAACTTGTTCCTGTGCTATACAGTGCGATATATCCCTTTTCAGTTTTCCTGTATTCCTAATTGAGCGAGTGACACACATGTGATTTAGTTTACAAAGTTGTGCTTTGCTTTTCTGTTCTTTCATTGGAAACTTGTTCCTGTTAAGAACAAGTTATGTTTAGGGTTAGGGTTAGGGTTAGCTTAGTGTTAGGGTTAGGGTTACGGTTAGGGTTAGGGTTAGGGTAGGGTTAGGGTTAGTGTTAGGGTTAGGGTTAGGGTTAGGGTTAGGGTTAGGGTTAAGGGTTAGGGTTAGGGTTAGGGTTATATCACTTTTCAGTGTTCCTGTTATAATAATTGAACAGGCGACACGTATGTGAATTAGTTTACAAAGTTGTGCTTTGCTGTTCTGTTCATTCGATGAAAACTTGTTTCCTTGCTGTACACTTTTCAGTTTTCCTGTATTCCTATTTGAGCGAGCGATGCACAGGTGATTTAGTTTACAAAGTAGTGCTTTTCTTCTGTTCTTTCATTGGATACTTGTTCTTGTGCTGTACAGTGCGATATATCACTTTTCAGTTTTCCTGTATTCCTAATTGAGCGAGCGACACACATTTGATTTTGTTTACAATGTACTGCTTTGCTTTTCTGTTCTTTCGTTGGAAACTTGTTCCTGTTAGGAACAAGTTAGGTTTAGGGTTAGGGTTAGGGTTAGGGTAGGGTTAGGGTTAGGGTTAGGGTTAGGGTTAGGGGTAGGGTTAGGGTTAGGGTTAGGGTTAGGGTTAAGGGTTAGGGTTAGGGTTAGGGTTATATCACTTTTCAGTGTTCCTGTTATAATAATTGAACAAGCGACACGTATGTGAATTAGTTTACAAAGTTGTGCTTGGCCTTTCTGTTCATTAATAAAAACTTGTTTCTTTGCTGTACACTAAGATATATCACTTTTCAGTTTTCCTGTATTCCTAATTGAGCGAGCGATGCACAGGTGATTTAGTTTACAAAGTAGTGCTTTGCTTTTCTGTTCTTTTGTTGGAAACTTGTTCCCGTGCTGTACAGTGTGATATATCACTTTTCAGTTTTCCTGTATTCCTAATTGAGCGAGCGACACACATGTGATGTAGTTTACAAAGTAGTGCTTTGCTTTTATGTTCTTTCATTGGAAACTTGTTCCTGTTAGGAACAAGTTAGGTTTAGGGTTAGGGTTAGGGTTAGGGTAGGGTTAGGGTTAGGGTTAGGGTTAGGGTGTAGGGTTAGGGTTAGGGTTAGGGTTAGGGTTAAGGGTTAGGATTAGGGTTAGGGTTATATCACTTTTCAGTGTTCCTGTTATAATAATTGAACAGGCGACACGTATGTGAATTAGTTTACAAAGTTGTGCTTGGCGTTTCTGTACATTCGATGAAAACTTGTTTCTTTGCTGTACACTAAGATATATCACTTTTCAGTTTTCCTGTATTCCTAATTGAGCGAGCGATGCACAGGTGATTTAGTTTACAAAGTAGTGCTTTTCTGATCTGTTCTTTCGTTGGATATTTGTTCTTGTGCTGTACAGTGCGATATATCACTTTTCACTTTTCCTGTATTCCTAATTGAGTGAGCGACACACATTTGATTTAGTTTACAATGTACTGCTTTGCTTTTCTGTTCTTTCGTTGGAAACTTGTTCCTGTGCTGTACAGTGCGATATATCACTTTTCAGTTTTCCTGTATTCCTAATTGAGCGAGCAACACACATTTTATTTAGTTTACAAAGTTGTGCTTTGCTTTTCTGTTCTTTCATTGGAAACTTGTTCCTGTGTTGTACAGTGTGATATATCACTTTTCAGATTTCCTGTTATACTAATTGAACGGGCGACACATATGGGAATTAGGTTAGAAAGTTGTGCTTTGCTTTTCTGTTCTTTCGTTGGAAACTTGTTCCTGTGCTATACAGTGCGATATATCCCTTTTCAGTTTTCCTGTATTCCTAATTGAGCGAGTGACACACATGTGATTTAGTTTACAAAGTTGTGCTTTGCTTTTCTGTTCTTTCATTGGAAACTTGTTCCTGTTAGGAACAAGTTATGTTTAGGGTTAGGGTTAGGGTTAGCTTAGTGTTAGGGTTAGGGTTACGGTTAGGGTTAGGGTTAGGGTTAGGGTAGGGTTAGGGTTAGTGTTAGGGTTAGGGTTAGGGTTAGGGTATGGTTAGGGTTAGGGTTAGGGTTAGGGTTAAGGGTTAGGGTTAGGGTTAGGGTTATATCACTTTTCAGTTTTCTTGTTATAATAATTGAACAGGCGACACGTATGTCAATTAGTTTACAAAGTTGTGCTTTGTGGTTCTGTTCATTCGATGAAAACTTGTTTCCTTACTGTACACTTCGATATATCACTTTTCAGTTTTCCTGTATTCCTATTTGAGCGAGCGATGCACAGGTGATTTAGTTAACAAAGTAGTGCTTTTCTTCTGTTCTTTCGTTGGATACTTGTTCTTGTGCTGTACAGTGCGATATATCACTTTTCAGTTTTCCTGTATTCCTAATTGAGCGAGCGACACACATTTGATTTAGTTTACAATGTACTGCTTTGCTTTTCTGTTCTTTCGTTGGAAAGTTGTTCCTGTGCTGTACAGTGTGATATATCACTTTTCAGTTTTCCTGTATTCCTAATTGAGCGAGCGACACACATGTGATGTAGTTTACAAAGTAGTGCTTTGCTTTTATGTTCTTTCATTGGAAACTTGTTCCTGTTAGGAACAAGTTAGGTTTAAAGTTAGGGTTAGGGTTAGGGTAGGGTTAGGGTTAGGGTTAGGGTTAGGGTTAGGGGTAGGGTTAGGGTTGGGTTAGGGTTAGGGTTAAGGGTTAGGGTTAGGGTTAGGGTTATATCACTTTTCAGTGTTCCTGTTATAATAATTGAACAGGTGACACGTATGTGAATTAGTTTACAAAGTTGTGCTTGGCGTTTCTGTTCATTCGATGAAAACTTGTTTCTTTGCTGTACACTAAGATATATCACTTTTCAGTTTTCCTGTATTCCTAATTGAGCGAGCGATGCACAGGTGATTTAGTTTACAAAGTAGTGCTTTTCTTCTCTATTCTTTCGTTGGATATTTGTTCTTGTACTGTACAGTGCGATATATCACTTTTCACTTTTCCTGTATTCCTAATTGAGTGAGCGACACACATTTGATTTAGTTTACAATGTACTGCTTTGCTTTTCTGTTCTTTCGTTGGAAACTTGTTCCTGTGCTGTACAGTGCGATATATCACTTTTCAGTTTTCCTGTATTCCTAATTGAGCGAGCGACACACATTTGATTTAGTTTACAAAGTTGTGCTTTGCTTTTCTGTTCTTTCATTGGAAACTTGTTCCTGTGTTGTACAGTGTGATATATCACTTTTCAGATTTCCTGTTATACTAATTGAACGGGCGACACATATGAGAATTAGGTTAGAAAGTTGTGCTTTGCTTTTCTGTTCTTTCGTTGGAAACTTGTTCCTGTGCTATACAGTGCGATATATACCTTTTCAGTTTTCCTGTATTCCTAATTGAGCGAGTGACACACATGTGATTTAGTTTACAAAGTTGTGCTTTGCTTTTCTGTTCTTTCATTGGAAACTTGTTCCTGTTAGGAACAAGTTATGTTTAGGGTTAGGGTTAGGGTTAGCTTAGTGTTAGGGTTAGGGTTACGGTTAGGGTTAGGGTTAGGGTTAGGGTAGGGTTAGGGTTAGTGTTAGTGTTAGGGTTAGGGTTAGGGTAGTGTTAGGGTTAGGGTTAGGGTTAGGGTTAGGGTTAAGGGTTAGGGTTAGGGTTAGGGTTATGACACTTTTCAGTTTTCATGTTATAATAATTGAACAGGTGACACGTATGTCAATTAGTTTACAAAGTTGTGCTTTGCGGTTCTGTTCATTCGATGAAAACTTGTTTCCTTGCTGTACACTTCGATATATCACTTTTCAGTTTTCCTGTATTCCTATTTGAGCGAGCGATACACAGGTGATTTAGTTTACAAAGTAGTGCTTTTCTTCTGTTCTTTCGTTGGATACTTGTTCTTGTGCTGTACAGTGCGATATATCACTTTTCACTTTTCCTGTATTCCTAATGGAGTGAGCGACACACATTTGATTTAGATTACAATGTACTGCTTTGCTTTTCTGTTCTTTCGTTGGAAACTTGTTCCTGTGCTGTACAGTGCGATATATCACTTTTCAGTTTTACTGTATTCCTAATTGAGCGAGCGACACACATATGATTTAGTTTACAAAGTTCTGCTTTGCTTTTCTGTTCTTTCATTGGAAACTTGTTCCTGTGTTGTACAGTGTGATATATCACTTTTCAGATTTCCTGTTATACTAATTGAACGGGCGACACATATGGGAATTAGGTTAGAAAGTTGTGCTTTGCTTTTCTGTTCTTTCGTTGGAAACTTGTTCCTGTGCTATACAGTGCGATATATCCCTTTTCAGTTTTCCTGTATTCCTAATTGAGCGAGTGACACACATGTGATTTAGTTTACAAAGTTGTGCTTTGCTTTTCTGTTCTTTCATTTGAAACTTGTTCCTGTTAAGAACAAGTTATGTTTAGGGTTAGGGTTAGGGTTAGCTTAGTGTTAGGGTTAGGGTTACGGTTAGGGTTAGGGTTAGGGTAGGGTTAGGGTTAGTGTTAGGGTTAGGGTTAGGGTTAGGGTTAGGGTTAAGGGTTAGGGTTAGGGTTAGGGTTATATCACTTTTCAGTGTTCCTGTTATAATAATTGAACAGGCGACACGTATGTGAATTAGTTTACAAAGTTGTGCTTTGCTGTTCTGTTCATTCGATGAAAACTTGTTTCCTTGCTGTACACTTCGATATATCACTTTTCAGTTTTCCTGTATTCCTATTTGAGCGAGCGATGCACAGGTGATTTAGTTTACAAAGTAGTGCTTTTCTTCTGTTCTTTCATTGGATACTTGTTCTTGTGCTGTACAGTGCGATATATCACTTTTCAGTTTTCCTGTATTCCTAATTGAGCGAGCGACACACATTTGATTTAGTTTACAATGTACTGCTTTGCTTTTCTGTTCTTTCGTTGGAAAGTTGTTCCTGTGTGTACAGTGTGATATATCACTTTTCAGTTTTCCTGTATTCCTAATTGAGCGAGCGACACACATGTGATGTAGTTTACAAAGTAGTGCTTTGCTTTTATGTTCTTTCATTGGAAACTTGTTCCTGTTAGGAACAAGTCATGTTTAGGGTTAGGGTTAGGGTTAGCTTAGTATTAGGGTTAGGGTTACGGTTAGGGTTAGGGTTAGGGTTAGGGTTAGGGTAGGGTTAGGGTTAGTGTTAGGGTTAGGGTTAGGGTTAGGGTTAGGGTTAGGGTAGGGTTAGGGTTAGGGTTTGGGTTAGGGTTAAGGGTTAGGGTTAGGGTTTGGGTTATATCACTTTTCAGTTTTCCTGTTATAATAATTGAACAGGCGACACGTATGTCAATTAGTTTACAAAGTTGTGCTTTGCGGTTCTGTTCATTCGATGAAAACTTGTTTCCTTGCTGTACACTTCGATATATCACTTTTCAGTTTTCCTGTATTCCTATTTGAGCGAGCGATGCACAGGTGATTTAGTTTACAAAGTAGTGCTTTTCTTCTGTTCTTTCGTTGGATACTTGTTCTTGTGCTGTACAGTGCGATATATCACTTTTCAGTTTTCCTGTATTCCTAATTGAGCGAGCGACACACATTTGATTTAGTTTACAATGTACTGCTTTGCTTTTCTGTTCTTTCGTTGGAAACTTGTTCCTGTGCTGTACAGTGTAATATATCACCTTTCAGTTTTCCTGTATTCCTAATTGAGCGAGCGACACACATGTGATGTAGTTTACAAGTAGTGCTTTGCTTTTATGTTCTTTCATTGGAAAATTGTTCCTGTTAGGAACAAGTTAGGTTTAGGGTTAGGGTTAGGGTAGGGTTAGGGTTAGGTTTAGGGTTAGGGTTAGGGTTAGGGTTAAGGGTTAGGGTTAGGGTTAGGGTTATATCACTTTTCAGTGTTCCTGTTATAATAATTGAACAGGCGACACGTATGTTAATTAGTTTACAAAGTTGTGCTTGGCGTTTCTGTTCATTAATAAAAACTTGTTTCTTTGCTGTACACTAAGATATATCACTTTTCAGTTTTCCTGTATTCCTAATTGAGCGAGCGACACACATGTGATGTAGTTTACAAAGTAGTGCTTTGCTTTTATGTTCTTTCATTGGAAACTTGTTCCTGTTAGGAACAAGTTAGGTTTAGGGTTAGGGTTAGGGTTAGGGTAGGGTTAGGGTTAGGGTTAGGGTTAGGGTGTAGGGTTAGTGTTAGGGTTAGGGTTAGGGTTAAGGGTTAGGGTTAGGGTTAGGGTTATATCACTTTTCAGTGTTCCTGTTATAATAATTGAACAGGCGACACGTATGTGAATTAATTTACAAAGTTGTGCTTGGCGTTTCTGTTCATTCGATGAAAACTTGTTTCTTTGCTGTACACTAAGATATATCACTTTTCAGTTTTCCTGTATTCCTAATTGAGCGAGCGATGCACAGGTGATTTAGTTTACAAAGTAGTGCTTTTCTTCTCTGTTCTTTCGTTGGATATTTGTTCTTGTGCTGTACAGTGCGATATATCACTTTTCTCTTTTCCTGTATTCCTAATTGAGTGAGCGACACACATTTGATTTACTTTACAATGTACTGCTTTGCTTTTCTGTTCTTTCGTTGGAAACTTGTTCCTGTGCTGTACAGTGCGATATATCACTTTTCAGTTTTCCTGTATTACTAATTGAGCGAGCAACACACATTTGATTTAGTTTGCAAAGTTGTGCTTTGCTTTTCTATTCTTTCATTGGAAACTTGTTCCTGTGTTGTACAGTGTGATATATCACCTTTCAGATTTCCTATTATACTAATTGAACGGGCGACACATATGGGAATTAGGTTAGAAAGTTGTGCTTTGCTTTTCTGTTCTTTCGTTGGAAACTTGTTCCTGTGCTATACAGTGCGATATATCCCTTTTCAGTTTTCCTGTATTCCTAATTGAGCGAGTGACACACATGTGATTTAGTTTACAAAGTAGTGCTTTGCTTTTCTGTTCTTTCATTGGAAAATTGTTCCTGTTAGGAACAAGTTATGTTTAGGGTTAGGGTTAGGGTTAGCTTAGTGTTAGGGTTAGGGTTACGGTTAGGGTTAGGGTTAGGGTTAGGGTAGGGTTAGTGTTAGGGTTAGGGTTAGGGTTAGGGTTAAGGTTAAGGGTTAGGGTTAGGGTTAGGGTTATATCACTTTTCAGTTTTCCTGTTATAATAATTGAACAGGCGACACGTATGTCAATTAGTTTACAAAGTTGTGCTTTGCGGTTCTGTTCATTCGATGAAAACTTGTTTCCTTGCTGTACACTTCGATATATCACTTTTCAGTTTTCCTGTATTCCTATTTGAGCGAGCGATGCACAGGTGATTTAGTTTACAAAGTAGTGCTTTTCTTCTGTTCTTTCGTTGGATACTTGTTCTTGTGCTGTACAGTGCGATATATCACTTTTCAGTTTTCCTGTATTCCTAATTGAGCGAGCGAAACACATTTGACTTAGTTTACAATGTACTGCTTTGCTTTTCTGTTCTTTCGTTGGAAAGTTGTTCCTGTGCTGTACAGTGTGATATATCACTTTTCAGTTTTCCTGTATTCCTAATTGAGCGAGCGACACACATGTGATGTAGTTTACAAAGTAGTGCTTTGCTTTTATGTTCTTTCATTGGAAACTTGTTCCTGTTAGGAACAAGTTAGGTTTAGGGTTAGGGTTAGGGTTAGGGTAGGGTTAGGGTTAGGGGTAGGGTTAGGGTTAGGGTTAGGGTTAGGGTTAAGGGTTAGGGTTAGGGTTAGGGTTATATCACTTTTCAGTGTTCCTGTTATAATAATTGAACAGGCGACACGTATGTGAATTAGTTTACAAAGTTGTGCTTGGCGTTTCTGTTCATTCGATAAATCTTGTTTCTTTGCTGTACACTAAGATATATCACTTTTCAGTTTTTCTGTATTCCTAATTGAGCGAGCGATGCACAGGTGATTTAGTTTACAAAGTAGTGCTTTGCTTTTCTATTTTTTTGTTGGAAACTTTTTCCCGTGCTGTACAGTGTGATATATCACTTTTCAGTTTTCCTGTATTCCTAATTGAGCGAGCGACACACATGTGATGTAGTTTACAAAGTAGTACTTTGCTTTTATGTTCTTTCATTGGAAACTTGTTCCTGTTAGGAACAAGTTTGGTTTAGGGTTAGGGTTAGGGTTAGGGTAGATTAGGGTTAGGGTTAGGGTTAGGGTGTAGGGTTAGGGTTAGGGTTAGGGTTAGGGTTAGGGTTAGGGTTAAGGGTTAGGGTTAGGGTTAGGGTTATATCACTTTTCAGTGTTCCTGTTATAATAATTGAACAGGCAACACGTATGTGAATTAGTTTACAAAGTTGTGCTTGGCATTTCTGTTCATTCGATGAAAACTTGTTTCTTTGCTGTACACTAAGATATATCACTTTTCAGTTTTCCTGTATTCCTAATTGAGCGAGCGATGCACAGGTGATTTAGTTTACAAAGTAGTGCTTTTCTTCTCTGTTCTTTCGTTGGATATTTGTTCTTGTGCTGTACAGTGCGATATATCACTTTTCACTTTTCCTGTATTCCTAATTGAGTGAGCGACACACATTTGATTTACTTTACAATGTACTGCTTTGCTTTTCTGTTCTTTCGTTGGAAACTTGTTCCTGTGCTGTACAGTGCGATATATTACTTTTCAGTTTTCCTGTATTCCTAATTGAGCGAGCGACACACATTTGATTTAGTTTACAAAGTTGTGCTTTGCTTTTCTGTTCTTTCATTGGAAACTTGTTCTTGTGTTGTACAGTGTGATATATCACTTTTCAGATTTCCTGTTATACTAATTGAACGGGCGACACATATAAGAATTAGGTTAGAAAGTTGTGCTTTGCTTTTCTGTTCTTTCGTTGGAAACTTGTTCCTGTGCTATACAGTGCGATATATCCCTTTTCAGTTTTCCTGTATTCCTAATTGAGCGAGTGACACACATGTGATTTAGTTTACAAAGTTGTGCTTTGCTTTTCTGTTCTTTCATTGGAAAATTGTTCCTGTTAGGAACAAGTTATGTTTAGGGTTAGGGTTAGGGTTAGCTTAGTGTTAGGGTTAGGGTTACGGTTAGGGTTAGGGTTAGGGTTAGGGTAGGGTTAGTGTGAGGGTTAGGGTTAGGGTTAGGGTTAAGGTTAAGGGTTAGGGTTAGGGTTAGGGTTATATCACTTTTCAGTTTTCCTGTTATAATAATTGAACAGGCGACACGTATGTCAATTAATTTACAAAGTTGTGCTTTGCGGTTCTGTTCATTCGATGAAAACTTGTTTCCTTGCTGTACACTTCGATATATCACTTTTCAGTTTTCCTGTATTCCTATTTGAGCGAGCGATGCACAGGTGATTTAGTTTACAAAGTAGTGCTTTTCTTCTGTTCTTTCGTTGGATACTTGTTCTTGTGCTGTACAGTGCGATATATCACTTTTCAGTTTTCCTGTATTCCTAATTGAGCGAGCGAAACACATTTGACTTAGTTTACAATGTACTGCTTTGCTTTTCTATTCTTTCGTTGGAAAGTTGTTCCTGTGCTGTACAGTGTGATATATCACTTTTCAGTTTTCCTGTATTCCTAATTGAGCGAGCGACACACATGTGATGTAGTTTACAAAGTAGTGCTTTGCTTTTATGTTCTTTCATTTTAAACTTGTTCCTGTTAGGAACAAGTTAGGTTTAGGGTTAGGGTTAGGGTTAGGGTAGGGTTAGGGTTAGGGGTAGGGTTAGGGTTAGGGTTAGGGTTAGGGTTAAGGGTTAGGGTTAGGGTTAGGGTTATATCACTTTTCAGTGTTCCTGTTATAATAATTGAACAGGCGACACGTATGTGAATTAGTTTACAAAGTTGTGCTTGGCGTTTCTGTTCATTCGATAAATCTTGTTTCTTTGCTGTACACTAAGATATATCACTTTTCAGTTTTCCTGTATTCCTAATTGAGCGAGCGATGCACAGGTGATTTAGTTTACAAAGTAGTGCTTTGCTTTTCTATTTTTTTGTTGGAAACTTTTTCCCGTGCTGTACAGTGTGATATATCACTTTTCAGTTTTCCTGTATTCCTAATTGAGCGAGCGACACACATGTGATGTAGTTTACAAAGTAGTGCTTTGCTTTTATGTTCTTTCATTGGAAACTTGTTCCTGTTAGGAACAAGTTTGGTTTAGGGTTAGGGTTAGGGTTAGGGTAGATTAGGGTTAGGGTTAGGGTTAGGGTGTAGGGTTAGGGTTAGGGTTAGGGTTAGGGTTAGGGTTAAGGGTTAGGGTTAGGGTTAGGGTTATATCACTTTTCAGTGTTCCTGTTATAATAATTGAACAGGCAACACGTATGTGAATTAGTTTACAAAGTTGTGCTTGGCGTTTCTGTTCATTCGATGAAAACTTGTTTCTTTGCTGTACACTAAGATATATCACTTTTCAGTGCTCCTGTTATAATAATTGAACAGGCAACACGTATGTGAATTAGTTTACAAAGTTGTGCTTGGCGTTTCTGTTCATTCGATGAAAACTTGTTTCTTTGCTGTACACTAAGATATATCACTTTTCAGTTTTCCTGTATTCCTAATTGAGCGAGCGATGCACAGGTGATTTAGTTTACAAAGTAGTGCTTTTCTTCTCTGTTCTTTCGTTGGATATTTGTTCTTGTGCTGTACAGTGCGATATATCACTTTTCACTTTTCCTGTATTCCTAATTGAGTGAGCGACACACATTTGATTTACTTTACAATGTACTGCTTTGCTTTTCTGTTCTTTCGTTGGAAACTTGTTCCTGTGCTGTACAGTGCGATATATTACTTTTCAGTTTTCCTGTATTCCTAATTGAGCGAGCGACACACATTTGATTTAGTTTACAAAGTTGTGCTTTGCTTTTCTGTTCTTTCATTGGAAACTTGTTCCTGTGTTGTACAGTGTGATATATCACTTTTCAGATTTCCTGTTATACTAATTGAACGGGCGACACATATGGGAATTAGGTTAGAAAGTTGTGCTTTGCTTTTCTGTTCTTTCGTTGGAAACTTGTTCCTGTGCTATACAGTGCGATATATCCCTTTTCAGTTTTCCTGTATTCCTAATTGAGCGAGTGACACACATGTGATTTAGTTTACAAAGTTGTGCTTTGCTTTTCTGTTCTTTCATTGGAAAATTGTTCCTGTTAGGAACAAGTTATGTTTAGGGTTAGGGTTAGGGTTAGGGTAGGGTTAGGGTTAGGGTTACGGTTAGGGTTAGGGTTAGGGTTAGGGTAGGGTTAGGGTTAGTGTTAGGGTTAGGGTTAGGGTTAGGGTAGGGTTAGGGTTAGGGTTAGGGTTAGGGTTAGGGTTAAGGGTTAGGGTTAGGGTTAGGGTTATATCACTTTTCAGTTTTCCTGTTATAATAATTGAACAGGCGACACGTATGTCAATTAGTTTACAAAGTTGTGATTTGCGGTTCTGTTCATTCGATGAAAACTTGTTTCCTTGCTGTACACTTCGAAATATCACTTTTCAGTTTTCCTGTATTCCTATTTGAGCGAGCGATGCACAGGTGATTTAGTTTACAAAGTAGTGCTTTTCTTCTGTTCTTTCGTTGGATACTTGTTCTTGTGCTGTACAGTGCGATATATCACTTTTCAGTTTTCCTGTATTGCTAATTGAGCGAGCGACACACATTTGATTTAGTTTACAATGTACTGCTTTGCTTTTCTGTTCTTTCGTTGGAAAGTTGTTCCTGTGTGTACAGTGTGATATATCACTTTTCAGTTTTCCTGTATTCCTAATTGAGTGAGCGACATACATGTGATTTAGTTTACAAAGTAGTGCTTTGCTTTTACGTTCTTTCATTGGAAACTTGTTCCTGTTAGGAACAAGTTAGGTTTAGGGTTAGGGTTAGGGTTAGGGTAGGGTTAGGGTTAGGGTTAGGGTTAGGGTTAGGGGTAGGGTTAGGGTTAGGGTTAGGGTTAGGATTAGGGTTAAGGGTTAGGGTTAGTGTTAGGGTTATATCACTTTTCAGTGTTCCTGTTATAATAATTGAACAGGCGACACGTATGTGAATTAGTTTACAAAGTTGTGCTTGGCGTTTCTGTTCATTCGATAAAAACTTGTTTCTTTGCTGTACACTAAGATATATCACTTTTCAGTTTTCCTGTATTCCTAATTGAGCGAGCGATGCACAGGTGATTTAGTTTACAAAGTAGTGCTTTGCTTTTCTGTTCTTTTGTTGGAAACTTGTTCCTGTGCTGTACAGTGTGATATATCACTTTTCAGTTTTCCTGTATTCCTAATTGAGCGAGCGACACACATGTGATGTAGTTTACAAAGTAGTGCTTTGCTTTTATGTTCTTTCAATGGAAACTTGTTCCTGTTAGGAACAAGTTAGGTTTAGGGTTAGGGTTAGGGTTAGGGTAGGGTTAGGTTAGTGTTAGGGTGTAGGGTTAGGGTTAGGGTTAGGGTTAGGTTTAAGGGTTAGGGTTAGGGTTAGGGTTATATCACTTTTCAGTGTTCCTGTTATAATAATTGAACAGGCGACACGTATGTGAATTAGTTTACAAAGTTGTGCTTGGCGTTTCTGTTCATTCGATGAAAACTTGTTTCTTTGCTGTACACTAAGATATATCACTTTTCAGTTTTCCTGTATTCCTAATTGAGCGAGCGATGCACAGGTGATTTAGTTTACAAAGTAGTGCTTTGCTTTTCTGTTCTTTTGTTGGAAACTTGTTCCCGTGCTGTACAGTGTGATATATCACTTTTCAGTTTTCCTGTATTCCTAATTGAGCGAGAGACACACATGTGATGTAGTTTACAAAGTAGTGCTTTGCTTTTATGTTCTTTCATTGGAAACTTGTTCCTGTTAGGAACAAGTTAGGTTTAGGGTTAGGGTTAGGGTTAGGGTAGGGTTAGGGTTAGGGTTAGGGTTAGGGTGTAGGGTTAGGGTTAGGGTTAGGGTTAGGGTTAAGGGTTAGGGTTAGGGTTAGGGTTATATCACTTTTCAGTGTTCCTGTTATAATAATTGAACAGGCAACACGTATGTGAATTAGTTTACAAAGTTGTGCTTGGCGTTTCTGTTCATTCGATGAAAACTTGTTTCTTTGCTGTACACTAAGATATATCACTTTTCAGTTTTCCTGTATTCCTAATTGAGCGAGCGATGCACAGGTGATTTAGTTTACAAAGTATTGCTTTTCTTCTCTGTTCTTTCGTTGGATATTTGTTCTTGTGCTGTACAGTGCGATATATCACTTTTCACTTTTCCTGTATTCCTAATTGAGTGAGCGACACACATTTGATTTAGTTTACAATGTACTGCTTTGCTTTTCTGTTCTTTCGTTGGAAACTTGTTCCTGTGCTGTACAGTGCGATATATCACTTTTCAGTTTTCCTGTATTCCTAATTGAGCGAGCAACACACATGTGATGTAGTTTACAAAGTAGTGCTTTGCTTTTATGTTCTTTCATTGGAAACTTGTTCTTGTTAGGAACAAGTTATGTTTAGGGTTAGGGTTAGGGTTAGCTTAGTGTTAGGGTTAGGGTTACGGTTAGGGTTAGGGTTAGGGTTAGGGTAGGGTTAGGGTTAGGGTTAGTGTTAGGGTTAGGGTTAGGGTTAGGGTAGGGTTAGGGTTAGGGTTAGGGTTAGGGTTAGGGTTAAGGGTTAGGGTTAGGGTTAGGGTTATATCACTTTTCAGTTTTCCTGTTATAATAATTGAACAGGCGACACGTATGTCAATTAGTTTACAAAGTTGTGCTTTGCGGTTCTGTTCATTCGATGAAAACTTGTTTCCTTGCTGTACACTTCGATATATCACTTTTCAGTTTTCCTGTATTCCTATTTGAGCGAGCGATGCACAGGTGATTTAGTTTACAAAGTAGTGCTTTTCTTCTGTTCTTTCGTTGGATACTTGTTCTTGTGCTGTACAGTGCGATATATCACTTTTCAGTTTTCCTGTATTCCTAATTGAGCGAGCGACACACATTTGATTTACTTTACAATGTACTGCTTTGCTTTTCTGTTCTTTCATTGGAAAGTTGTTTTTGTGTGTACAGTGTGATATATCACTTTTCAGTTTTCCTGTATTCCTAATTGAGCGAGCGACACACATGTGATGTAGTTTACAAAGTAGTGCTTTGATTTTTTGTTCTTTCATTGGAAACTTGTTCCTGTTAGGAACAAGTTAGGTTAAGGGTTAGGGTTAGGGTTAGGGTTAGGGTAGGGTTAGGGTTAGGGTTAGGGTTAGGGATAGGGGTAGGGTTAGGGTTAGGGTTAGGGTTAAGGGTTAGGGTTAGGGTTAGGGTTATATCACTTTTCAGTGTTCCTGTTATAATAATTGAACAGGCGACACGTATGTGAATTAGTTTACAAAGTTGTGCTTGGCGTTTCTGATCATTAATAAAAACTTGTTTCTTTGCTGTACTCTAAGATATATTACTTTTCAGTTTTCCTGTATTCCTAATTGAGTGAGCGATGCACAGGTGATTTAGTTTACAAAGTAGTGCTTTGCTTTTCTGTTCTTTTGTTGGAAACTTGTTCCTGTGCTGTACAGTGTGATATATCACTTTTCAATTTTCCTGTATTCCTAATTGAGCGAGCGACACACATGTGATGTAGTTTACAAAGTAGTGCTTTGCTTTTATGTTCTTTCATTGGAAAATTGTTCCTGTTAGGAACAAGTTAGGTTTAGGGTTAGGGTTAGGGTTAGGGTAGGGTTAGGGTTAGGGTTAGGGTTAGGGTGTAGGGTTAGGGTTAAGGTTAGGGTTAGGGTTAAGGGTTAGGGTTAGGGTTAGGGTTATATCACTTTTCAGTGTTCCTGTTATAATAATTGAACAGGCGACACGTATGTGAATTAGTTTACAAAGTTGTGCTTGGCGGTTCTGTTCATTCGATGAAAACTTGTTTCTTTGCTGTACACTAAGATATATCACTTTTCAGTTTTCCTGTATTCCTAATTGAGCGAGCGATGCACAGGTGATTTAGTTTACAAAGTATTGCTTTTCTTCTCTGTTCTTTCGTTGGATATTTGTTCTTGTGCTGTACAGTGCGATATATCACTTTTCACTTTTCCTCTATTCCTAATTGAGTGAGCGACACACATTTGATTTAGTTTACAAAGTTGTGCTTTGCTTTTCTGTTCTTTCATTGGAAACTTGTTCCTGTGTTGTACAGTGTGATATATCACTTTTCAGATTTCCTGTTATACTAATTGAACGGGCGACACATATGGGAATTAGGTTAGAAAGTTGTGCTTTGCTTTTCTGTTCTTTCGTTGGAAACTTGTTCCTGTGCTATACAGTGCGATATATCCCTTTTCAGTTTTCCTGTATTCCTAATTGAGCGAGTGACACACATGTGATTTAGTTTACAAAGTTGTGCTTTGATTTTCTGTTCTTTCATTGGAAACTTGTTCCTGTTAGGAACAAGTTATGTTTAGGGTTAGGGTTAGGGTTAGCTTAGTGTTAGGGTTAGGGTTACAGTTAGGGTTAGGGTTAGGGTTAGGGTAGGGTTAGGGTTAGTGTTAGGGTTAGGGTTAGGGTTAGGGTAGGGTTAGGGTTAGGGTTAGCGTTAGGGTTAGGGTTAAGGGTTAGGGTTAGGGTTAGGGTTATATCACTTTTCAGTTTTCCTGTTATAATAATTGAACAGGCGACACGTATGTCAATTAGTTTACAAAGTTGTGCTTTGCGGTTCTGTTCATTCGATGAAAACTTGTTTCCTTGCTGTACACTTCGATATATCACTTTTCAGTTTTCCTGTATTCCTATTTGAGCGAGCGATGCACAGGTGATTTAGTTTACAAAGTAGTGCTTTTCTTCTGTTCTTACGTTGGATACTTGTTCTTGTGCTGTACAGTGTGATATATCACTTTTCAGTTTTCCTGTATTCCTAATTGAGCGAGCGACACACATGTGATGTAGTTTACAAAGTAGTGCTTTGCTTTTATGTTCTTTCATTGGAAACTTGTTCCTGTTAGGAACAAGTTAGGTTTAGGGTTAGGGTTAGGGTTAGGGTAGGGTTAGGGTTAGGGTTAGGGTTAGGGTTAGGGGTAGGGTTAGGGTTAGGGTTAGGGTAGGGTTAGGGTTAGGGTTAGGGTTAGGGTTAGGGTTAGGGTTAGGGTTATATCACTTTTCAGTTTTCCTGTTATAATAATTGAACAGGCGACACGTATGTCAATTAGTTTACAAAGATGTGCTTTGCGGTTCTGTTCATTCGATGAAAACTTGTTTCCTTGCTGTACACTTCGATATATCACTTTTCAGTTTTCCTGTATTCCTATTTGAGCGAGCGATGCACAGGTGATTTAGTTTACAAAGTAGTGCTTTTCTTCTGTTCTTACGTTGGATACTTGTTCTTGTGCTGTACAGTGCGATATATAACTTTTCAGTTTTCCTGTATTCCTAATTGAGCGAGCGACACACATTTGATTTAGTTTACAATGTACTGCTTTGCTTTTCTGTTCTTTCGTTGGAAACTTGTTCCTGTGCTGTACAGTGCGATATATCACTTCTCAGTTTTCCTGTATTCCTAATTGAGCGAGCAACACACATTTGATTTAGTTTACAAAGTTGTGCTTTGCTTTTCTGTTCTTTCATTGGAAACTTGTTCCTGTGTTGTACAGTGTGATATATCACTTTTCAGATTTCCTGTTATACTAATTGAACGGGCGACACATATAGGAATTAGGTTAGAAAGTTGTGCTTTGCTTTTCTGTTCTTTCGTTGGAAACTTGTTCCTGTGCTATACAGTGCGATATATCCCTTTTCAGTTTTCCTGTATTCCTAATTGAGCGAGTGACACACATGTGATTTAGTTTACAAAGTTGTGCTTTGCTTTTCTGTTCTTTCATTGGAAACTTGTTCCTGTTAGGAACAAGTTATGTTTAGGGTTAGGGTTATGGTTAGCTTAGTGTTAGGGTTAGGGTTACGGTTAGGGTTAGGGTTAGGGTTAGGGTAGGGTTAGGGTTAGTGTTAGGGTTAGGGTTAGGGTTAGGGTTGGGTTAGGGTTAGGGTTAGGGTTATATCACTTTTCAGTTTTCCTGTTATAATAATTGAACAGGCGACACGTATGTCAATTAGTTTACAAAGTTGTGCTTTGTGGTTCAGTTCATTCGATGAAAACTTGTTTCCTTGCTGTACACTTCGATATATCACTTTTCAGTTTTCCTGTATTCCTATTTGAGCGAGCGATGCACAGGTGATTTAGTTTACAAAGTAGTGCTTTTCTTCTGTTCTTACGTTGGATACTTGTTCTTGTGCTGTACAGTGCGATATATCACTTTTCAGTTTTCCTGTATTCCTAATTGAGCGAGCGACACACATTTGATTTAGTTTACAATGTACTGCTTTGCTTTTCTGTTCTTTCGTTGGAAACTTGTTCCTGTGCTGTACAGTGTGATATATCACTTTTCAGTTTTCCTGTATTCCTAATTGAGCGAGCGACACACATGTGATGTAGTTTACAAAGTAGTGCTTTGCTTTTATGTTCTTTCCTTGGACACTTGTTCCTGTTAGGAACAAGTTAGGTTTCGGGTTAGGGTTAGGGTTAGGCTAGGGTTAGGGTTAGGGTTAGGGTTAGGGTTAGGGGTAGGGTTAGGGTTAGGGTTAGGGTTAGGGTTAAGGGTTAGGGTTAGGGTTAGGGTTATATCACTTTTCACTGTTCCTGTTATAATAATTGAACAGGCGACACGTATGTGAATTAGTTGTGCTTGGCGTTTCTGTTCATTAATAAAAACTTGTTTCTTTGCTGTACACTAAGATATATCACTTTTCAGTTTTCCTGTATTCCTAATTGAGCGAGCGATGCACAGGTGATTTAGTTTACAAAGTAGTGCTTTACTTTTCTGTTCTTTTGTTGGAAACTTGTTCCTGTGCTGTACAGTGTGACAGATCACTTTTCAGTTTTCCTGTATTCCTAATTGAGCGAGCGACACACATGTGATGTAGTTTACAAAGTAGTGCTTTGCTTTTATGTTCTTTCATTGG
Source organism: Meriones unguiculatus (assembly GCF_030254825.1). Taxonomy (NCBI): domain Eukaryota; kingdom Metazoa; phylum Chordata; class Mammalia; order Rodentia; family Muridae; genus Meriones; species Meriones unguiculatus. Next base: position 45,488,863 of record NC_083358.1, read on the forward strand.
AAACTTGTTCCTGTTAGGAACAAGTTAGGTTTAGGGTTAGGGTTAGGGTTAGGGTAGGGTTAGGGTTAGGGTTACGGTTAGGGTTAGGGTTAGGGTTAGGGTAGGGTTAGGGTTAGTGTTAGGGTTAGGGTTAGGGTTAGGGTAGGGTTAGGGTTAGGGTTAGGGTTATATCACTTTTCAGTGTTCCTGTTCTAATAATTGAACAGGCGGCACGTATGTGAATTAGTTTACAAAGTTGTGCTTGGCGTTTCTGTTCATTCGATGAAAACTTGTGTCTTTGCTGTACACTCAGATATATCACTTTTCAGTTTTCCTGTATTCCTAATTGAGCGAGCGATGCACAGGTGATTTAGTTTACAAAGTAGTGCTTTTCTTCTCTGTTCTTTCGTTGGATATTTGTTCTTGTGCTGTACAGTGCGATATATCACTTTTCACTTTTCCTCTATTCCTAATTGAGTGAGCGACACACATTTGATTTAGTTTACAATGTACTGCTTTGCTTTTCTGTTCTTTCGTTGGAAACGTGTTCCTGTGCTGTACAGTGCGATATATCACTTTTCAGTTTTCCTGTATTCCTAATTGAGCGAGCGACACACATTTGATTTAGTTTACAAAGTTGTGCTTTGCTTTTCTGTTCTTTCATTGGAAACTTGTTCCTGTGTTGTACAGTGTGATATATCACTTTTCAGATTTCCTGTTATACTAATTGAACGGGCGACACATATGGGAATTAGGTTAGAAAGTTGTGCTTTGCTTTTCTGTTCTTTCGTTGGAAACTTGTTCCTGTGCTATACAGTGCGATATATCCCTTTTCAGTTTTCCTGTATTCCTAATTGAGCGAGTGACACACATGTGATTTAGTTTACAAAGTTGTGCTTTGCTTTTCTGTTCTTTCATTGGTAACTTGTTCCTGTTAGGAACAAGTTATGTTTAGGGTTAGGGTTAGGGTTAGCTTAGTGTTAGGGTTAGGGTTACGGTTAGGGTTAGGGTTAGGGTTAGGGTAGGGTTAGGGTTAGTGTTAGGGTTAGGGTTAGGGTTAGGGTAGGGTTAGGCTTAGGGTTAGCGTTAGGGTTAGGGTTAAGGGTTAGGGTTAGGGTTAGGGTTATATCACTTTTCAGTTTTCCTGTTATAATAATTGAACAGGCGACACGTATGTCAATTAGTTTACAAAGTTGTGCTTTGCGGTTCTGTTCATTCGATGAAAACTTGTTTCCTTGCTGTACACTTCGATATATCACTTTTCAGTTTTCCTGTATTCCTAATTGAGTGAGCGACACACATTT
>NC_083358.1:45495145-45497645 GCF_030254825.1 Meriones unguiculatus
TTAGGTTTAGGGTTAGGGGTAGGGTTAGGGTTAGGGTTAGGGTTAGGGTTAAGGGTTAGGGTTAGGGTTGGGGTTATATCACTTTTCAGTTTTCCTGTTATAATAATTGAACAGGCGACACGTATGTCAATTAGTTTACAAAGTTGTGCTTTGCGGTTCTGTTCATTCGATGAAAACTTGTTTCCTTCCTGTACACTTCGATATATCACTTTTCAGTTTTCCTGTATTCCTATTTGAGCGAGCGATGCACAGGTGATTTAGTTTACAAAGTAGTGCTTTTCTTCTGTTCTTACGTTTGATACTTGTTCTTGTGCTGTACAGTGCGATATATCACTTTTCAGTTTTCCTGTATTCCTAATTGAGCGAGCGACACATATGGGAATTAGGTTAGAAAGTTGTGCTTTGCTTTTCTGTTCTTTCGTTGGAAACTTGTTCCTGTGCTGTACAGTGTGATATATCACTTTTCAGTTTTCCTGTATTCCTAATTGAGCGAGCGACACACGTGTGATGTAGTTTACAAAGTAGTGCTTTGCTTTTATGTTCTTTCATTGGAAACTTGTTCCTGTTAGGAACAAGTTAGGTTTAGGGTTAGGGTTAGGGTTAGGGTAGGGTTAGGGTTAGGGTTAGGGTTAGGGGTAGGGTTAGGGTTAGGGTTAGGGTTAGGGTTAGGGTTAAGGGTTAGGGTTAGGGTTAGGGTTATATCACTTTTCAGTGTTCCTGTTATAATAATTGAACAGGCGACACGTATGTGAATTAGTTTACAAAGTTGTGCTTGGCGTTTCTGTTCATTCGATAAAAACTTGTTTCTTTGCTGTACACTAAGATATATCACTTTTCAGTTTTCCTGTATTCCTAATTGAGCGAGCGACACACATGTGATGTAGTTTACAAAGTAGTACTTTGCTTTTATGTTCTTTCATTGGAAACTTGTTCCTGTTAGGAACAAGTTAGGTTTAGGGTTAGGGTTAGGGTTAGGGTACGGTTAGGGTTAGTGTTAGGGTTAGGGTTAGGGTTAGGGTTAGGGTAGGGTTAGGGTTAGGGTTAGGGTTAAGGGTTAGGGTTAGGGTTAGGGTTATATCACTTTTCAGTTTTCCTGTTATAATAATTGAACAGGCGACACGTATGTCAATTAGTTTACAAAGTTGTGCTTTGAGGTTCTGTTCATTCGATGAAAACTTGTTTCCTTGCTGTACACTAAGATATATCACTTTTCAGTTTTCTTGTATTCCTAATTGAGCGAGCGATGCACAGGTGATTTAGTTTACAAAGTAGTGCTTTTCTTCTGTTCTTTCGTTGGATACATGTTCTTGTGCTGTACAGTGCGATATATCACTTTTCAGTGTTCCTGTATTCCTAATTGAGCGAGCGACACACATTTGATTTAGTTTACAATGTACTGCTTTGCTTTTCTGTTCTTTCGTTGGAAAGTTGTTCCTGTGCTGTACAGTGTGATATATCACTTTTCAGTTTTCCTGTAATCCTAATTGAGCGAGCGACACACATGTGATGTAGTTTACAAAGTAGTGCTTTGCTTTTATGTTCTTTCATTGGAAACTTGTTCCTGTTAGGAACAAGTTAGGTTTAGGGTTAGGGTTAGGGTTAGGGTAGGGTTAGGGTTAGGGTTAGGGTTAGGGTTAGGGGTAGGGTTAGGGTTAGGGTTAGGGTTAGGGTTAAGGGTTAGGGTTAGGGTTAGGGTTATATCACTTTTCAGTGTTCCTGTTATAATAATTGAACAGGCGACACGTATGTGAATTAGATTACAAAGTTGTGCTTGGCGTTTCTGTTCATTCGATAAAAACTTGTTTCTGTGCTGTACACTAAGATATATCACTTTTCAGTTTTCCTGTATTCCTAATTGAGCGAGCGATGCACAGGTGATTTAGTTTACAAAGTAGTGCTTTGCTTTCCTGTTCTTTTGTTGGAAACTTGTTCCTGTGCTGTACAGTGTGATATATCACTTTTCAGTTTTCCTGTATTCCTAATTGAGCGAGCGACACACATGTGATGTAGTTTACAAAGTAGTGCTTTGCTTTTATGTTCTTTCATTGGAAACTTGTTCCTGTTAGGAACAAGTTAGGTTTAGGGTTAGGGTTAGGGTTAGGGTAGGGTTAGGGTTAGGGTTAGGGTTAGCTTAGTGTTAGGGTTAGGGTTACGGTTAGGGTTAGGGTTAGGGTTAGGGTAGGGTTAGGGTTAGTGTTAGGGTTAGGGTTAGGGTTAGGGTAGGGTTAGGGTTAGGGTTAGCGTTAGGGTTAGGGTTAAGGGTTAGGGTTAGGGTTAGGGTTATATCACTTTTCAGTTTTCCTGTTATAATAATTGAACAGGCGACACGTATGTCAATTAGTTTACAAAGTTGTGCTTTACGGTTCTGTTCATTCGATGAAAACTTGTTTCCTTGCTGTACACTTCGATATATCACTTTTCAGTTTTCCTGTATTCCTATTTGAGCGAGCGATGCACAGGTGATTTAGTTTACAAAGTAGTGCTTTTCTTCTGTTCTTTC
>NC_083358.1:45507645-45510145 GCF_030254825.1 Meriones unguiculatus
ACAAAGTAGTACTTTGCTTTTATGTTCTTTCATTGGAAACTTGTTCCTGTTAGGAACAAGTTAGGTTTAGGGTTAGGGTTAGGGTTAGGGTACGGTTAGGGTTAGTGTTAGGGTTAGGGTTAGGGTAGGGTTAGGGTTAGGGTTAGGGTTAAGGGTTAGGGTTAGGGTTAGGGTTATATCACTTTTCAGTTTTCCTGTTATAATAATTGAACAGGCGACACGTATGTCAATTAGTTTACAAAGTTGTGCTTTGCGGTTCTGTTCATTCGATGAAAACTTGTTTCCTTGCTGTACACTAAGATATATCACTTTTCAGTTTTCCTGTATTCCTAATTGAGCGAGCGATGCACAGGTGATTTAGTTTACAAAGTAGTGCTTTGCTTTTCTGTTCTTTTGTTGGAAACTTGTTCCTGTGCTGTACAGTGTGATATATCACTTTTCAGTTTTCCTGTATTCCTAATTGAGCAAGCGACACACATGTGATGTAGTTTACAAAGTAGTGCTTTGCTTTTATGTTCTTTCATTGGAAACTTGTTCCTCTTAGGAACAAGTTAGGTTTAGGGTTAGGGTTATATCACTTTTCAGTTTTCCTGTTATAATAATTGAACAGGCGACACGTATGTCAATTAGTTTACAAAGTTGTGCTTTGCGGTTCTGTTCATTCGATGAAAACTTGTTTCCTTGCTGTACACTAAGATATATCACTTTTCAGTTTTCCTGTATTCCTAAATGAGCGAGCGATGCACAGGTGATTTAGTTTACAAAGTAGTGCTTTTCTTCTCTGTTCTTTCGTTGGATACTTGTTCTTGTGCTGTACAGTGCGATATATCACTTTTCACTTTTCCTGTATTCCTAATTGAGTGAGCGACACACATTTGATTTAGTTTACAATGTACTGCTTTGCTTTTCTGTTCTTTCGTTGGAAACTTGTTCCTGTGCTGTACAGTGCGATATATCACTTTTCAGTTTTCCTGTATTCCTAATTGAGCGAGCGACACACATTTGATTTAGTTTACAAAGTTGTGCTTTGCTTTTCTGTTCTTTCATTGGAAACTTGTTCCTGTGTTGTACAGTGTGATATATCACTTTTCAGATTTCCTGTTATACTAATTGAACGGGCGACACATATGGGAATTAGGTTAGAAAGTTGTGCTTTGCTTTTCTGTTCTTTCGTTGGAAACTTGTTCCTGTGCTTTACAGTGCGATATATCCCTTTTCACTTTTCCTGTATTCCTAATTGAGCGAGTGACACACATGTGATTTAGTTTACAAAGTTGTGCTTTGCTTTTCTGTTCTTTCATTGGAAACTTGTTCCTGTTAGGAACAAGTTAGGTTTAGGGTTAGGGTTAGGGTTAGGCTAGGGTTAGGTTAGGGTTAGGGTTAGGGTTAGGGTTAGGGTTAGGGGTAGGGTTAGGGTTAGGGTTAGGGTTAGGGTTAAGGGTTAGGGTTAGGGTTAGGGTTATATCACTTTTCAGTGTTCCTGTTATAATAATTGAACAGGCGACACGTATGTGAATTAGTTTACAAAGTTGTGCTTGGCGTTTCTGTTCATTCGATAAAAACTTGTTTCTTTGCTGTACACTAAGATATATCACTTTTCAGTTTTCCTGTGTTCCTAATTGAGCGAGCGATGCACAGGTGATTTAGTTTACAAAGTAGTGCTTTGCTTTTCTGTTCTTTTGGTGGAAACTTGTTGCTGTGCTGTACAGTGTGATATATCACTTTTCAGTTTTCCTGTATTCCTAATTGAGCGAGCGACACACATGTGATGTAGTTTACAAAGTAGTGCTTTGCTTTTATGATCTTTCATTGGAAACTTTTTCCTGTTAGGAACAAGTTAGGTTTAGGGTTAGGGTTAGGTTAGGGTTAGGGTTAGGGTTAGGGTTAGGGTTAGGGTTAGGGGTAGTGTTAGGGTTAGGGTTAGGGTTAAGGGTTAGGGTTAGGGTTAGGGTTATATCAATTTTCAGTGTTCCTGTTATAATAATTGAACAGGCAACACGTATGTGAATTAGTTTACAAAGTTGTGCTTGGCGTTTCTGTTCATTCGATGAAAATTGTTTCTTTGCTGTACACTAAGATATATCACTTTTCAGTTTTCCTGTATTCCTAATTGAGCGAGCGATGCACAGGTGATTTAGTTTACAAAGTAGTGCTTTTCTTCTCTGTTCTTTCGTTGGATACTTGTTCTTGTGCTGTACAGTGCGATATATCACTTTTCAGTTTTCCTGTATTCCTAATTGAGCGAGCGACACACATTTGATTTAGTTTACAAAGTTGTGCTTTGCTTTTCTGTTCTTTCATTGGAAACTTGTTCCTGTGTTGTACAGTGTAATATATCAATTTTCAGATTTCCTGTTATACTAATAAAACGGGCGACACATATGGGAATTAGGTTAGAAAGTTGTGCTTTGCTTTTCTGTTCTTTCGTTGGAAACTTGTTCCTGTGCTATACAGTGCGATATATCCCTTTTCAGTTTTCCTGTATTCCTAATTGAGCGAG
>NC_083358.1:45517645-45545145 GCF_030254825.1 Meriones unguiculatus
ACACATTTGATTTAGTTTACAATGTACTGCTTTGCTTTTCTGTTCTTTCGTTGGAAACTTGTTCCAGTGTGATATATCACTTTTCAGTTTTCCTGTATTCCTAATTGAGCGAGTGACACACATGTGATGTAGTTTACAAAGTAGTGCTTTGCTTTTATGTTCTTTCATTGGAAACTTGTTCCTGTTAGGAACAAGTTAGGTTTAGGGTTAGGGTTAGGGTTAGGGTAGGGTTAGGGTTAGGGTTAGGTTTAGGGTGTAGGGTTAGGGTTAGGGTTAGGGTTAGGGTTAGGGTTAAGGGTTAGGGTTAGGGTTAGGGTTATATCACTTTTCAGTGTTCCTGTTATAATAATTGAACAGGCGACACGTATGTGAATTAGTTTACAAAGTTGTGCTTGGCGTTTATGTTCATTCGATGAAAACTTGTTTCTTTGCTGTACACTAAGATATATCACTTTTCAGTTTTCCTGTATTCCTAATTGAGCGAGCGATGCACAGGTGATTTAGTTTACAAAGTAGTGCTTTTCTTCTCAGTTCTTTCGTTGAATATTTGTTCTTGTGCTGTACAGTGCGATATATCACTTTTCACTTTTCCTGTATTCCTAATTGAGTGAGCGACACACATTTGATTTAGTTTACAATGTACTGCTTTGCTTTTCTGTTCTTTCGTTGGAAAGTTGTTCCTGTGCTGTACAGTGTGATATATCACTTTTCAGTTTTCCTGTATTCCTAATTGAGCGAGCGACACACATGTGATGTAGTTTACAAAGTAGTGCTTTGCTTTTATGTTCTTTCATTGGAAACTTGTTCCTGTTAGGAACAAGTTAGGTTTAGGGTTAGGGTTAGGGTTAGGGTAGGGTTAGGGTTAGGGTTAGGGTTAGGGTTAGGGGTAGGGTTAGGGTTAGGGTTAGGGTTAGGGTTAAGGGTTAGGGTTAGGGTTAGGGTTATATCACTTTTCAGTGTTCCTGTTCTAATAATTGAACAGGCGACACGTATGTGAATTAGTTTACAAAGTTGTGCTTTGCTGTTCTGTTCATTCGATGAAAACTTGTTTCCTTGCTGTACACTTCGATATATCACTTTTCAGTTTTCCTGTATTCCTATTTGAGCGAGCGATGCACAGGTGATTTAGTTTACAAAGTAGTGCTTTTCTTCTGTTCTTTCGTTGGATACATGTTCTTGTGCTGTACAGTGCGATATATCACTTTTCAGTTTTCCTGTATTCCTAATTGAGCGAGCGACACACATTTGATTTAGTTTACAATGTACTGCTTTGCTTTTCTGTTCTTTCGTTGGAAAGTTGTTCCTGTGCTGTACAGTGTGATATATCACTTTTCAGTTTTCCTGTATTCCTAATTGAGCGAGCGACACACATGTGATGTAGTTTACAAAGTAGTGCTTTGCTTTTATGTTCTTTCATTGGAAACTTGTTCCTGTTAGGAACAAGTTAGGTTTAGGGTTAGGGTTAGGGTTAGGCTAGGGTTAGGGTTAGGGTTAGGGTTAGGGTTAGGGTTAGGGGTAAGGTTAGGGTTAGGGTTAGGGATAGGGTTAAGGGTTAGGGTTAGGGTTAGGGTTATATCACTTTTCAGTGTTCCTGTTATAATAATTGAACAGGCGACACGTATGTGAATTAGTTTACAAAGTTGTGCTTGGCGTTTCTGTTCATTCGATAAAAACTTGTTTCTTTGCTGTACACTAAGATATATCACTTTTCAGTTTTCCTGTATTCCTAATTGAGCGAGCGATGCACAGGTGATTTAGTTTACAAAGTAGTGCTTTGCTTTTCTGTTGTTTTGTTGGAAACTTGTTCCCGTGCTGTACAGTGTGATATATCACTTTTCAGTTTTCCTGTATTCCTAATTGAGCGAGCGACACACATGTGATGTAGTTTACAAAGTAGTGCTTTGCATTTATGTTCTTTCATTGGAAACTTTTTCCTGTTAGGAACAAGTTAGGTTTAGGGTTAGGGTTATGTTAGGGTAGGGTTAGGGTTAGGGTTAGGGTTAGGGTGTAGGGTTAGGGTTAGGGTTAGGGTTAGGGTTAAGGGTTAGGGTTAGGGTTAGGGTTATATCACTTTTCATTGTTCCTGTTATAATAATTGAACAGGCGACACGTATGTGAATTAGTTTACAAAGTTGTGCTTGGCGTTTATGTTCATTCGATGAAAACTTGTTTCTTTGCTGTACACTAAGATATATCACTTTTCAGTTTTCCTGTATTCCTAATTGAGCGAGCGATGCACAGGTGATTTAGTTTACAAAGTAGTGCTTTTCTTCTCAGTTCTTTCGTTGGATATTTGTTCTTGTGCTGTACAGTGCGATATATCACTTTTCACTTTTCCTGTATTCCTAATTGAGTGAGCGACACACATTTGATTTAGTTTACAATGTACTGCTTTTCTTTTCTGTTCTTTCGTTGGAAAGTTGTTCCTGTGCTGTACAGTGTGATATATCACTTTTCAGTTTTCCTGTATTCCTAATTGAGCGAGCGACACACATGTGATGTAGTTTACAAAGTAGTGCTTTGCTTTTATGTTCTTTCATTGGAAACTTGTTCCTCTTAGGAACAAGTTAGGTTTAGGGTTAGGGTAGGTTTAGGGTTAGGGTTAAGGTTAGTGTTAGGGTTAGGCTTAGGGTTAGGGTTAGGGTAGGGTTAGGGTTAGGGTTAGGGTTAGGGTTAGGGTTAGGGGTAGGTTTAGGGTTAGGTTTAGGGTTAGGGTAGGGTTAGGGTTAGGGTTAGGGTTAGGGGTAGGGTTAGGGTTAGGGTTAAGGGTTAGGGTTAGGGTTAGGGTTATATCACTTTTCAGTGTTCCTGTTATAATAATTGAACAGGCGACACGTATGTGAATTAGTTTACAAAGTTGTGCTTGGCGTTTCTGTTCATTCGATAAAAACTTGTTTCTTTGCTGTACACTAAGATATATCACTTTTCAGTTTTCCTGTATTCCTAATTGAGCGAGCGATGCACAGGTGATTTAGTTTACAAAGTAGTGCTTTGCTTTTCTGTTCTTTTGTTGGAAACTTGTTCCTGTGCTGTACAGTGTGATATATCACTTTTCAGTTTTCCTGTATTCCTAATTGAGCGAGCGACACACATGTGATGTAGTTTACAAAGTAGTGCTTTGCTTTTATGTTCTTTCATTGGAAACTTGTTCCTGTTAGGAACAAGTTAGGTTTAGGGTTAGGGTTAGGGTTAGGGTTAGGGTTAGGGTTAGGGGTAGGTTTAGGGTTAGGGTTAGGGTTAAGGGTTAGGGTTAGGGTTAGGGTTATATCACTTTTCAGTGTTCCTGTTATAATAATTGAACAGGCAACACGTATGTGAATTAGTTTACAAAGTTGTGCTTGGCGTTTCTGTTCATTCGATGAAAACTTGTTTCTTTGCTGTACACTAAGATATATCACTTTTCAGTTTTCCTGTATTCCTAATTGAGCGAGCGATGCACAGGTGATTTAGTTTACAAAGTAGTGCTTTTCTTCTCTGTTCTTTCATTGGATACTTGTTCTTGTGCTGTACAGTGCGATATATCACTTTTCAGTTTTCCTGTATTCCTAATTGAGCGAGCGACACACATTTGATTTAGTTTACAAAGTTGTGCTTTGCTTTTCTGTTCTTTCATTGGAAACTTGTTCCTGTGTTGTACAGTGTGATATATCACTTTTCAGATTTCCTGTTATACTAATTGAACGGGCGACACATATGGGAATTAGGTTAGAAAGTTGTGCTTTGCTTTTCTGTTCTTTCGTTGGAAACTTGTTCCTGTGCTATACAGTGCGATATATCCCTTTTCAGTTTTCCTGTATTCCTAATTGAGCGAGTGACACACATGTGATTTAGTTTACAAAGTTGTGCTTTGCTTTTCTGTTCTTTCATTGGAAAATTGTTCCTGTTAGGAACAAGTTATGTTTAGGGTTATGGTTAGGGTTAGCTTAGTGTTAGGGTTAGAGTTACGGTTACGGTTAGGGTTAGGGTTAGGGTTAGGGTAGGGTTAGGATTAGTGTTAGGGCTAGGGTTAGGGTTAGGGTAGGGTTAGGGTTAGGGTTAGGGTTAGGGTTAGGGTTATATCACTTTTCAGTTTTCCTGTTATAATAATTGAACAGGCGACACGTATGTCAATTAGTTTACAAAGTTGTGCTTTGCGGTTCTGTTCATTGGATGAAAACTTGTTTCCTTGCTGTACACTTCGATATATCACTTTTCAGTTTTCCTGTATTCCTATTTGAGCGAGCGATGCACAGGTGATTTACTTTACAAAGTAGTGCTTTTCTTCTGTTCTTACGTTTGATACTTGTTCTTGTGCTGTACAGTGCGATATATCACTTTTCAGTTTTCCTGTATTCCTAATTGAGCGAGCGACACACATTTGATTTAGTTTACAATGTACTGCTTTGCTTTTCTGTTCTTTCGTTGGAAACTTGTTCCTGTGCTGTACAGTGTGATATATCACTTTTCAGTTTTCCTGTATTCCTAATTGAGCGAGCGACACACATGTGATGTAGTTTACAAAGTAGTGCTTTGCTTTTATGTTCTTTCATTGGAAACTTGTTCCTGTTAGGAACAAGTTAGGTTTAGGGTTAGGGTTAGGGTTAGGGTAGGGTTAGGGTTAGGGTTAGGGTTAGGGTTAGGGGTAGGGTTAGGGTTAGGGTTAGGGTTAGGGTTAGGGTTAGGGTTATATCAGTTTTCAGTGTTCCTGTTATAATAATTGAACAGGCGACATGTATGTGAATTAGTTTACAAAGTTGTGCTTGGCGTTTCTGTTCATTCGATAAAAACTTGTTTCTTTGCTGTACACTAAGATATATCACTTTTCAGTTTTCCTGTATTCCTAATTGAGCGAGCGATGCACAGGTGATTTAGTTTACAAAGTAGTGCTTTGCTTTTCTGTTCTTTTGTTGGAAACTTGTTCCTGTGCTGTACAGTGTGATATATCACTTTTCAGTTTTCCTGTATTCCTAATTGAGCGAGCGACACACATGTGATGTAGTTTACAAAGTAGTGCTTTGCTTTTATGTTCTTTCATTGGAAAATTGTTCCTGTTAGGAACAAGTTAGGTTTAGGGTTAGGGTTAGGGTTAGGGTTAGGGTTAGGGGTAGGTTTAGGGTTAGGGTTAGGGTTAAGGGTTAGGGTTAGGGTTAGGGTTATATCACTTTTCAGTGTTCCTGTTATAATAATTGAACAGGCAACACGTATGTGAATTAGTTTACAAAGTTGTGCTTGGCGTTTCTGTTCATTCGATGAAAACTTGTTTCTTTGCTGTACACTAAGATATATCACTTTTCAGTTTTCCTGTATTCCTAATTGAGCGAGCGATGCACAGGTGATTTAGTTTACAAAGTAGTGCTTTTCTTCTCTGTTTTTTCGTTGGATACTTGTTCTTGTGCTGTACAGTGCGATATATCACTTTTCACTTTTCCTGTATTCCTAATTGAGTGAGCGACACACATTTGATTTAGTTTACAATGTACTGCTTTGCTTTTCTGTTCTTTCGTTGGAAACTTGTTCCTGTGCTGTACAGTGCGATATATCACTTTTCAGTTTTCCTGTATTCCTAATTGAGCGAGCGACACACATTTGATTTAGTTTACAAAGTTGTGCTTTGCTTTTCTGTTCTTTCATTGGAAACTTGTTCCTGTGTTGTACAGTGTGATATATCACTTTTCAGATTTCCTGTTATACTAATTGAACGGGCGACACATATGGGAATTAGGTTAGAAAGTTGTGCTTTGCTTTTCTGTTCTTTCGTTGGAAACTTGTTCCTGTGCTATACAGTGCGATATATCCCTTTTAAGTTTTCCTGTATTCCTAATTGAGCGAGTGACACACATGTGATTTAGTTTACAAAGTTGTGCTTTGCTTTTCTGTTCTTTCATTGGAAACTTGTTCCTGTTAGGAACAAGTTATGTTTAGGGTTATGGTTAGGGTTAGCTTAGTGTTAGGGTTAGGGTTACGGTTACGGTTAGGGTTAGGGTTAGGGTAGGGTTAGGATTAGTGTTAGGGCTAGGGTTAGGGTTAGGGTAGGGTTAGGGTTCGGGTTAGGGTTAGGGTTAGGGTTATATCACTTTTCAGTTTTCCTGTTATAATAATTGAACAGGCGACACGTATGTCAATTAGTTTACAAAGTTGTGCTTTGCGGTTCTGTTCATTCGATGAAAACTTGTTTCCTTGCTGTACACTTCGATATATCACTTTTCAGTTTTCCTGTATTCCTATTTGAGCGAGCGATGCACAGGTGATTTACTTTACAAAGTAGTGCTTTTCTTCTGTTCTTACGTTTGATACTTGTTCTTGTGCTGTACAGTGCGATATATCACTTTTCAGTTTTCCTGTATTCCTAATTGAGCGAGCGACACACATTTGATTTAGTTTACAATGTACTGCTTTGCTTTTCTGTTCTTTCGTTGGAAACTTGTTCCTGTGCTGTACAGTGTGATATATCACTTTTCAGTTTTCCTGTATTCCTAATTGAGCGAGCGACACACATGTGATGTAGTTTACAAAGTAGTGCTTTGCTTTTATGTTCTTTCATTGGAAACTTGTTCCTGTTAGGAACAAGTTAGGTTTAGGGTTAGGGTTAGGGTTAGGGTAGGGTTAGGGTTAGGGTTAGGGTTAGGGTTAGGGTTAAGGGTTAGGGTTAGGGTTAGGGTTATATCACTTTTCAGTGTTCCTGTTATAATAATTGAACAGGCGACACGTATGTGAATTAGTTTACAAAGTTGTGCTTGGCGTTTCTGTTCATTCGATAAAAACTTGTTTCTTTGCTGTACACTAAGATATATCACTTTTCACTTTTCCTGTATTCCTAATTGAGCGAGCGATGCACAGGTGATTTAGTTTACAAAGTAGTGCTTTGCTTTTCTGTTCTTTCGTTGGAAACTTGTTCCTGTGCTGTACAGTGCGATATATCACTTTTCACTTTTCCTGTATTCCTAATTGAGTGAGCGACACACATTTGATTTAGTTTACAATGTACTGCTTTGCTTTTCTGTTCTTTCGTTGGAAACTTGTTCCTGTGCTGTACAGTGCGATATATCACTTTTCAGTTTTCCTGTATTCCTAATTGAGCGAGCGACACACATTTGATTTAGTTTACAAAGTTGTGCTTTGCTTTTCTGTTCTTTCATTGGAAACTTGTTCCTGTGTTGTACAGTGTTATATATCACTTTTCAGATTTCCTGTTATACTAATTGAACGGGCGACACATATGGGAATTAGGTTAGAAAGTTGTGCTTTGCTTTTCTGTTCTTTCGTTGGAAACTTGTTCCTATTAGGAACAAGTTATGTTTAGGGTTAGGGTTAGGGTTAGCTTAGTGTTAGGGTTAGGGTTACGGTTAGGGTTAGGGTTAGGGTTAGGGTTAGGGTAGGGTTAGGGTTAGGGTTAGGGTTAGGGTTAGGGTTAGGGTTAAGGGTTAGGGTTAGTGTTAGGGTTATATCACTTTTCAGTTTTCCTGTTATAATAATTGAACAGGCGACACGTATGTCAATTAGTTTACAAAGTTGTGCTTTGCGGTTCTGTTCATTCGATGAAAACTTGTTTCCTTGCTGTACACTTCGATATATCACTTTTCAGTTTTCCTGTATTCCTATTTGAGCGAGCGATGCACAGGTGATTTAGTTTACAAAGTAGTGCTTTTCTTCTGTTCTTTTGTTGGATACTTGTTCTTGTGCTGTACAGTGCGATATATCACTTTTCAGTTTTCCTGTATTCCTAATTGAGCGAGCGACACACATTTGATTCAGTTTACAATGTACTGCTTTGCTTTTCTGTCCTTTCGTTGGAAACTTGTTCCTGTGCTGTACAGTGCGATATATCACTTTTCAGTTTTCCTGTATTCCTAATTGAGCGAGTGACACACATGTGATTTAGTTTACAAAGTTGTGCTTTGCTTTTCTGTTCTTTCATTGGAAACTTGTTCCTGTTAGGAACAAGTTATGTTTAGGGTTAGGGTTAGGGTTAGCTTAGTGTTAGGGTTAGGGTTACGGTTAGGGTTACGGTAAGGGTTAGGGTAGGTTTAGGGTTAGGTTTAGGGTTAGGGTTAAGGGTTAGGGTTAGGGTTAGGCTTATATCACTTTTCAGTGTTCCTGTTATAATAATTGAACAGGCGACATGTATGTGAATTAGTTTACAAAGTTGTGCTTGGCGTTTCTGTTCATTCGATAAAAACTTGTTTCTTTGCTGTACACTAAGATATATCACTTTTCAGTTTTCCTGTATTCCTAATTGAGCGAGCGACACACAATTGATTCAGTTTACAATGTACTGCTTTGCTTTTCTGTTCTTTCGTTGGAAACTTGTTCCTGTGCTATACAGTGCGATATATCACTTTTAAGTTTTCCTGTATTCCTAATTGAGCGAGCGACACACATGTGATGTAGTTTACAAAGTAGTGCTTTGCTTTTATGTTCTTTCATTGGAAACTTGTTCCTGTTAGGAACAAGTTAGGCTTAGGGTTAGGGTTAGGGTTAGGGTAGGGTTAGGGTTAGGGTTAGGGTTAGGGTTAGGGTTAGGGGTAGGGTTAGGGTTAGGTTTAGGGTTAGGGTTAAGGGTTAGGGTTAGGGTTAGGGTTAAGGGTTAGGGTTAGGGTTAGGGTTATATCACTTTTCAGTGTTCCTGTTATTATAATTGAACAGGCGACACGTATGTGAATTAGTTTACAAAGTTGTGCTTGGCGTTTCTGTTCATTAATAAAAACTTGTTTCTTTGCTGTACACTAAGATATATCACTTTTCAGTTTTCCTGTATTCCTAATTGAGCGAGCTATGCACAGGTGATTTAGTTTACAAAGTAGTGCTTTGCTTTTCTGTTCCTTTGTTGGAAACTTGTTCCCGTGCTGTACAGTGTGATATATCACTTTTCAGTTTTCCTGTATTCCTAATTGAGCGAGCAACACACATGTGATGTAGTTTACAAAGTAGTGCTTTGCTTTTATGTTCTTTCATTGGAAACTTGTTCCTGTTAGGAACAAGTTAGGTTTAGGGTTAGGGTTAGGGTTAGGGTAGGGTTAGGGTTAGGGTTAGGGTTAGGGTGTAGGTTTAGGGTTAGGGTTAGGGTTAGGGTTATATCACTTTTCAGTGTTCCTGTTATAATAATTGAACAGGCGACACGTATGTGAATTAGTTTACAAAGTTGTGCTTGGTCTTTCTGTTCATTCGATTAAAACTTGTTTCTTTGCTGTACACTAAGATATATCACTTTTCAGTTTTCCTGTATTCCTAAATGAGCGAGCGATGCACAGGTGATTTAGTTTACAAAGTAGTGCTTTTCTTCTCTGTTCTTTCGTTGGATATTTGTTCTTGTGCTGTACAGTGCGATATATCACTTTTCACTTTTCCTGTATTCCTAATTGAGTGAGCGACACACATTTGATTTAGTTTACAATGTACTGCTTTGCTTTTCTGTTCTTTCGTTGGAAACTTGTTCCTGTGCTGTACAGTGCGATATATCACTTTTCAGTTTTCCTGTATTCCTAATTGAGCGAGCGACACACATTTGATTTAGTTTACAAAGTTGTGCTTTGCTTTTCTGTTCTTTCATTGGAAACTTGTTCCTGTGTTGTACAGTGTTATATATCACTTTTCAGATTTCCTGTTATACTAATTGAACGGGCGACACATATGGGAATTAGGTTAGAATGTTGTACTTTGCTTTTCTGTTCTTTCGTTGGAAACTTGTTCCTATTAGGAACAAGTTATGTTTAGGGTTAGGGTTAGGGTTAGCTTAGTGTTAGGGTTAGGGTTACGGTTAGGGTTAGGGTAGGGTTAGGGTTAGGGTTAGGGTTAGGGTTAGGGTTAGGGTTAAGTGTTAGGGTTAGGGTTATATCACTTTTCAGTTTTCCTGTTATAATAATTGAACAGGCGACACGTATGTCAATTAGTTTACAAAGTTGTGCTTTGCTGTTCTGTTCATTCGATGAAAACTTGTTTCCTTGCTGTACACTTCGATATATCACTTTTCAGTTTTCCTGTATTCCTATTTGAGCGAGCGATGCACAGGTGATTTAGTTTACAAAGTAGTGCTTTTCTTCTGTTCTTTCATTGGATACTTGTTCTTGTGCTGTACAGTGCGATATATCAATTTTCAGTTTTCCTGTATTCCTAATTGAGCGAGCGACACACATTTGATTTTGTTTACAATGTACTGCTTTGCTTTTCTGTTCTTTCGTTGGAAACTTGTTCCTGTGCTGTACAGTGTGATATATCACTTTTCAGTTTTCCTGTTATACTAATTGAACGGGCGACACATATGTGAATTAGTTTACAAAGTTGTGATTTGCTTTTCTATTCTTTCATTGGAAACTTTTTCCTGTTAGTAACAAGTTAGGTTTAGGGTTAGGGTTAGGGTTAGGGTAGGGTTA
Organism: Meriones unguiculatus; assembly: GCF_030254825.1. Lineage (NCBI taxonomy): Eukaryota > Metazoa > Chordata > Mammalia > Rodentia > Muridae > Meriones > Meriones unguiculatus. Next base: position 45,527,992 of record NC_083358.1, read on the forward strand.
GGGTTAGGGTTAGGGTTAGGGTTAGGGTTAGGGTTAGGGGTAGGGTTAGGGTTAGGGTTAGTGTTAGGGTTAAGGGTTAGGGTTATGGTTAGGGTTATATCACTTTTCAGTGTTCCTGTTATAAAAATTGAACAGGCGACACGTATGTGAATTAGTTTACAAAGTTGTGCTTGGCGTTTCTGTTCATTAATAAAAACTTGTTTCTTTGCTGTACACTAAGATATATCACTTTTCAGTTTTCCTGTATTCCTAATTGAGCGAGCTATGCACAGGTGATTTAGTTTACAAAGTAGTGCTTTGCTTTTCTGTTCCTTTGTTGGAAACTTGTTCCCGTGCTGTACAGTGCGATATATCACTTTTCACTTTTCCTGTATTCCTAATTGAGTGAGTAACACACATTTGATTTAGTTTACAATGTACTGCTTTGCTTTTCTGTTCTTTCGTTGGAAACCTGTTCCTGTGCTGTACAGTGCGATATATCACTTTTCAGTTTTCCTGTATTCCTAATTGAGCGAGCAACACACATTTGATTTAGTTTACAATGTACTGCTTTGCTTTTCTGTTCTTTCATTGGAAATTTGTTCCTGTGTTGTACAGTGTGATATATCACTTTTCAGATTTCCTGTTATACTAATTGAACGGGCGACACATATGGGAATTAGGTTAGAAAGTTGTGCTTTGCTTTTCTGTTCTTTCGTTGGAAATTTGTTCCTGTGCTATACAGTGCGATATATCCCTTTTCAGTTTTCCTGTATTCCTAATTGAGCGAGCGACACACATGTGATGTAGTTTACAAAGTAGTACTTTGCTTTTATTTTCTTTCATTGGAAACTTGTTCCTGTTAGGAACAAGTTAGGTTTAGGGTTAGGGTTAGGGTTAGGGTAGGGTTAGGGTTAGTGTTAGGGTTAGGGTTAGGGTTAGGGTTAGGGTTAGGGTTAAGGGTTAGGGTTAGGGTTAGGTTTAAGGGTTAGGGTTAGGGTTAGGGTTAGGGTTATATCACTTTTCAGTTTTCCTGTTATAATAATTGAACAGGCGACACGTATGTCAATTAGTTTACAAAGTTGTGCTTTGCGGTTCTGTTCATTGGATGAAAACTTGTTTCCTTGCTGTACACTTCGATATATCACTTTTCAGTTTTCCTGTATTCCTAATTGAGCGAGCGACACACATGTGATGTAGTTTACAAAGTAGTTCTTTGCTTTTATGTTCTTTCATTGGAAACTTGTTCCTGTTAGGAACAAGTTAGGCTTAGGGTTAGGGTTAGGGTTAGGGTAGGGTTAGGGTTAGGGTTAGGGTTAGGGTTAGGGTTAGGGGTAGGGTTAGGGTTAGGTTTAGGGTTAGGGTTAAGGGTTAGGGTTAGGGTTAGGGTTAAGGGTTAGGGTTAGGGTTAGGGTTATATCACTTTTCAGTGTTCCTGTTATTATAATTGAACAGGCGACACGTATGTGAATTAGTTTACAAAGTTGTGCTTGGCGTTTCTGTTCATTAATAAAAACTTGTTTCTTTGCTGTACACTAAGATATGTCACTTTTCAGTTTTCCTGTATTCCTAATTGAGCGAGCTATGCACAGGTGATTTAGTTTACAAAGTAGTGCTTTGCTTTTCTGTTCCTTTGTTGGAAACTTGTTCCCGTGCTGTACAGTGTGATATATCACTTTTCAGTTTTCCTGTATTCCTAATTGAGCGAGCAACACACATGTGATGTAGTTTACAAAGTAGTGCTTTGCTTTTATGTTCTTTCATTGGAAACTTGTTCCTGTTAGGAACAAGTTAGGTTTAGGGTTAGGGTTAGGGTTAGGGTAGGGTTAGGGTTAGGGTTAGGGTTAGGGTTAGGGTGTAGGTTTAGGGTTAGGGTTAGGGTTAGGGTTATATCACTTTTCAGTGTTCCTGTTATAATAATTGAACAGGCGACACGTATGTGAATTAGTTTACAAAGTTGTGCTTGGTCTTTCTGTTCATTCGATTAAAACTTGTTTCTTTGCTGTACACTAAGATATATCACTTTTCAGTTTTCCTGTATTCCTAAATGAGCGAGCGATGCACAGGTGATTTAGTTTACAAAGTAGTGCTTTTCTTCTCTGTTCTTTCGTTGGATATTTGTTCTTGTGCTGTACAGTGCGATATATCACTTTTCACTTTTCCTGTATTCCTAATTGAGTGAGCGACACACATTTGATTTAGTTTACAATGTACTGCTTTGCTTTTCTGTTCTTTCGTTGGAAACTTGTTCCTGTGCTGTACAGTGCGATATATCACTTTTCAGTTTTCCTGTATTCCTAATTGAGCGAGCGACACACATTTGATTTAGTTTACAAAGTTGTGCTTTGCTTTTCTGTTCTTTCATTGGAAACTTGTTCCTGTGTTGTACAGTGTTATATATCACTTTTCAGATTTCCTGTTATACTAATTGAACGGGCGACACATATGGGAATTAGGTTAGAAAGTTGTACTTTGCTTTTCTGTTCTTTCGTTGGAAACTTGTTCCTATTAGGAACAAGTTATGTTTAGGGTTAGGGTTAGGGTTAGCTTAGTGTTAGGGTTAGGGTTACGGTTAGGGTTAGGGTAGGGTTAGGGTTAGGGTTAGGGTTAGGGTTAGGGTTAGGGTTAGGGTTAAGGGTTAGGGTTAGGGTTATATCACTTTTCAGTTTTCCTGTTATAATAATTGAACAGGCGACACGTATGTCAATTAGTTTACAAAGTTGTGCTTTGCGGTTCTGTTCATTCGATGAAAACTTGTTTCCTTGCTGTACACTTCGATATATCACTTTTCAGTTTTCCTGTATTCCTATTTGAGCGAGCGATGCACAGGTGATTTACTTTACAAAGTAGTGCTTTTCTTCTGTTCTTACGTTTGATACTTGTTCTTGTGCTGTACAGTGCGATATATCACTTTTCAGTTTTCCTGTATTCCTAATTGAGCGAGCGACACACATTTGATTTAGTTTACAATGTACTGCTTTGCTTTTCTGTTCTTTCGTTGGAAACTTGTTCCTGTGCTGTACAGTGTGATATATCACTTTTCAGTTTTCCTGTATTCCTAATTGAGCGAGCGACACACATGTGATGTAGTTTACAAAGTAGTGCTTTGCTTTTATGTTCTTTCATTGGAAACTTGTTCCTGTTAGGAACAAGTTAGGTTTAGGGTTAGGGTTAGGGTTAGGGTAGGGTTAGGGTTAGGGTTAGGGTTAGGGTTAGGGTTAAGGGTTAGGGTTAGGGTTAGGGTTATATCACTTTTCAGTGTTCCTGTTATAATAATTGAACAGGCGACACGTATGTGAATTAGTTTACAAAGTTGTGCTTGGCGTTTCTGTTCATTCGATAAAAACTTGTTTCTTTGCTGTACACTAAGATATATCACTTTTCACTTTTCCTGTATTCCTAATTGAGCGAGCGATGCACAGGTGATTTAGTTTACAAAGTAGTGCTTTGCTTTTCTGTTCTTTCGTTGGAAACTTGTTCCTGTGCTGTACAGTGCGATATATCACTTTTCACTTTTCCTGTATTCCTAATTGAGTGAGCGACACACATTTGATTTAGTTTACAATGTACTGCTTTGCTTTTCTGTTCTTTCGTTGGAAACTTGTTCCTGTGCTGTACAGTGCGATATATCACTTTTCAGTTTTCCTGTATTCCTAATTGAGCGAGCGACACACATTTGATTTAGTTTACAAAGTTGTGCTTTGCTTTTCTGTTCTTTCATTGGAAACTTGTTCCTGTGTTGTACAGTGTTATATATCACTTTTCAGATTTCCTGTTATACTAATTGAACGGGCGACACATATGGGAATTAGGTTAGAAAGTTGTGCTTTGCTTTTCTGTTCTTTCGTTGGAAACTTGTTCCTATTAGGAACAAGTTATGTTTAGGGTTAGGGTTAGGGTTAGCTTAGTGTTAGGGTTAGGGTTACGGTTAGGGTTAGGGTTAGGGTTAGGGTTAGGGTAGGGTTAGGGTTAGGGTTAGGGTTAGGGTTAGGGTTAGGGTTAAGGGTTAGGGTTAGTGTTAGGGTTATATCACTTTTCAGTTTTCCTGTTATAATAATTGAACAGGCGACACGTATGTCAATTAGTTTACAAAGTTGTGCTTTGCGGTTCTGTTCATTCGATGAAAACTTGTTTCCTTGCTGTACACTTCGATATATCACTTTTCAGTTTTCCTGTATTCCTATTTGAGCGAGCGATGCACAGGTGATTTAGTTTACAAAGTAGTGCTTTTCTTCTGTTCTTTTGTTGGATACTTGTTCTTGTGCTGTACAGTGCGATATATCACTTTTCAGTTTTCCTGTATTCCTAATTGAGCGAGCGACACACATTTGATTCAGTTTACAATGTACTGCTTTGCTTTTCTGTCCTTTCGTTGGAAACTTGTTCCTGTGCTGTACAGTGCGATATATCACTTTTCAGTTTTCCTGTATTCCTAATTGAGCGAGTGACACACATGTGATTTAGTTTACAAAGTTGTGCTTTGCTTTTCTGTTCTTTCATTGGAAACTTGTTCCTGTTAGGAACAAGTTATGTTTAGGGTTAGGGTTAGGGTTAGCTTAGTGTTAGGGTTAGGGTTACGGTTAGGGTTACGGTAAGGGTTAGGGTAGGTTTAGGGTTAGGTTTAGGGTTAGGGTTAAGGGTTAGGGTTAGGGTTAGGCTTATATCACTTTTCAGTGTTCCTGTTATAATAATTGAACAGGCGACATGTATGTGAATTAGTTTACAAAGTTGTGCTTGGCGTTTCTGTTCATTCGATAAAAACTTGTTTCTTTGCTGTACACTAAGATATATCACTTTTCAGTTTTCCTGTATTCCTAATTGAGCGAGCGACACACAATTGATTCAGTTTACAATGTACTGCTTTGCTTTTCTGTTCTTTCGTTGGAAACTTGTTCCTGTGCTATACAGTGCGATATATCACTTTTAAGTTTTCCTGTATTCCTAATTGAGCGAGCGACACACATGTGATGTAGTTTACAAAGTAGTGCTTTGCTTTTATGTTCTTTCATTGGAAACTTGTTCCTGTTAGGAACAAGTTAGGCTTAGGGTTAGGGTTAGGGTTAGGGTAGGGTTAGGGTTAGGGTTAGGGTTAGGGTTAGGGGTAGGGTTAGGGTTAGGTTTAGGGTTAGGGTTAAGGGTTAGGGTTAGGGTTAGGGTTAAGGGTTAGGGTTAGGGTTAGGGTTATATCACTTTTCAGTGTTCCTGTTATTATAATTGAACAGGCGACACGTATGTGAATTAGTTTACAAAGTTGTGCTTGGCGTTTCTGTTCATTAATAAAAACTTGTTTCTTTGCTGTACACTAAGATATATCACTTTTCAGTTTTCCTGTATTCCTAATTGAGCGAGCTATGCACAGGTGATTTAGTTTACAAAGTAGTGCTTTGCTTTTCTGTTCCTTTGTTGGAAACTTGTTCCCGTGCTGTACAGTGTGATATATCACTTTTCAGTTTTCCTGTATTCCTAATTGAGCGAGCAACACACATGTGATGTAGTTTACAAAGTAGTGCTTTGCTTTTATGTTCTTTCATTGGAAACTTGTTCCTGTTAGGAACAAGTTAGGTTTAGGGTTAGGGTTAGGGTTAGGGTAGGGTTAGGGTTAGGGTTAGGGTTAGGGTGTAGGTTTAGGGTTAGGGTTAGGGTTAGGGTTATATCACTTTTCAGTGTTCCTGTTATAATAATTGAACAGGCGACACGTATGTGAATTAGTTTACAAAGTTGTGCTTGGTCTTTCTGTTCATTCGATTAAAACTTGTTTCTTTGCTGTACACTAAGATATATCACTTTTCAGTTTTCCTGTATTCCTAAATGAGCGAGCGATGCACAGGTGATTTAGTTTACAAAGTAGTGCTTTTCTTCTCTGTTCTTTCGTTGGATATTTGTTCTTGTGCTGTACAGTGCGATATATCACTTTTCACTTTTCCTGTATTCCTAATTGAGTGAGCGACACACATTTGATTTAGTTTACAATGTACTGCTTTGCTTTTCTGTTCTTTCGTTGGAAACTTGTTCCTGTGCTGTACAGTGCGATATATCACTTTTCAGTTTTCCTGTATTCCTAATTGAGCGAGCGACACACATTTGATTTAGTTTACAAAGTTGTGCTTTGCTTTTCTGTTCTTTCATTGGAAACTTGTTCCTGTGTTGTACAGTGTTATATATCACTTTTCAGATTTCCTGTTATACTAATTGAACGGGCGACACATATGGGAATTAGGTTAGAATGTTGTACTTTGCTTTTCTGTTCTTTCGTTGGAAACTTGTTCCTATTAGGAACAAGTTATGTTTAGGGTTAGGGTTAGGGTTAGCTTAGTGTTAGGGTTAGGGTTACGGTTAGGGTTAGGGTAGGGTTAGGGTTAGGGTTAGGGTTAGGGTTAGGGTTAGGGTTAAGTGTTAGGGTTAGGGTTATATCACTTTTCAGTTTTCCTGTTATAATAATTGAACAGGCGACACGTATGTCAATTAGTTTACAAAGTTGTGCTTTGCTGTTCTGTTCATTCGATGAAAACTTGTTTCCTTGCTGTACACTTCGATATATCACTTTTCAGTTTTCCTGTATTCCTATTTGAGCGAGCGATGCACAGGTGATTTAGTTTACAAAGTAGTGCTTTTCTTCTGTTCTTTCATTGGATACTTGTTCTTGTGCTGTACAGTGCGATATATCAATTTTCAGTTTTCCTGTATTCCTAATTGAGCGAGCGACACACATTTGATTTTGTTTACAATGTACTGCTTTGCTTTTCTGTTCTTTCGTTGGAAACTTGTTCCTGTGCTGTACAGTGTGATATATCACTTTTCAGTTTTCCTGTTATACTAATTGAACGGGCGACACATATGTGAATTAGTTTACAAAGTTGTGATTTGCTTTTCTATTCTTTCATTGGAAACTTTTTCCTGTTAGTAACAAGTTAGGTTTAGGGTTAGGGTTAGGGTTAGGGTAGGGTTAGGGTTAGGGTTAGGGTTAGGGTTAGGGTTAGGGTTAGGGGTAGGGTTAGGGTTAGGGTTAGTGTTAGGGTTAAGGGTTAGGGTTATGGTTAGGGTTATATCACTTTTCAGTGTTCCTGTTATAAAAATTGAACAGGCGACACGTATGTGAATTAGTTTACAAAGTTGTGCTTGGCGTTTCTGTTCATTAATAAAAACTTGTTTCTTTGCTGTACACTAAGATATATCACTTTTCAGTTTTCCTGTATTCCTAATTGAGCGAGCTATGCACAGGTGATTTAGTTTACAAAGTAGTGCTTTGCTTTTCTGTTCCTTTGTTGGAAACTTGTTCCCGTGCTGTACAGTGCGATATATCACTTTTCACTTTTCCTGTATTCCTAATTGAGTGAGTAACACACATTTGATTTAGTTTACAATGTACTGCTTTGCTTTTCTGTTCTTTCGTTGGAAACCTGTTCCTGTGCTGTACAGTGCGATATATCACTTTTCAGTTTTCCTGTATTCCTAATTGAGCGAGCAACACACATTTGATTTAGTTTACAATGTACTGCTTTGCTTTTCTGTTCTTTCATTGGAAATTTGTTCCTGTGTTGTACAGTGTGATATATCACTTTTCAGATTTCCTGTTATACTAATTGAACGGGCGACACATATGGGAATTAGGTTAGAAAGTTTTGCTTTGCTTTTCTGTTCTTTCGTTGGAAATTTGTTCCTGTGCTATACAGTGCGATATATCCCTTTTCAGTTTTCCTGTATTCCTAATTGAGCGAGCGACACACATGTGATGTAGTTTACAAAGTAGTACTTTGCTTTTATTTTCTTTCATTGGAAACTTGTTCCTGTTAGGAACAAGTTAGGTTTAGGGTTAGGGTTAGGGTTAGGGTAGGGTTAGGGTTAGTGTTAGGGTTAGGGTTAGGGTTAGGGTTAGGGTTAGGGTTAAGGGTTAGGGTTAGGGTTAGGTTTAAGGGTTAGGGTTAGGGTTAGGGTTAGGGTTATATCACTTTTCAGTTTTCCTGTTATAATAATTGAACAGGCGACACGTATGTCAATTAGTTTACAAAGTTGTGCTTTGCGGTTCTGTTCATTGGATGAAAACTTGTTTCCTTGCTGTACACTTCGATATATCACTTTTCAGTTTTCCTGTATTCCTAATTGAGCGAGCGACACACATGTGATGTAGTTTACAAAGTAGTTCTTTGCTTTTATGTTCTTTCATTGGAAACTTGTTCCTGTTAGGAACAAGTTAGGCTTAGGGTTAGGGTTAGGGTTAGGGTAGGGTTAGGGTTAGGGTTAGGGTTAGGGTTAGGGTTAGGGGTAGGGTTAGGGTTAGGTTTAGGGTTAGGGTTAAGGGTTAGGGTTAGGGTTAGGGTTAAGGGTTAGGGTTAGGGTTAGGGTTATATCACTTTTCAGTGTTCCTGTTATTATAATTGAACAGGCGACACGTATGTGAATTAGTTTACAAAGTTGTGCTTGGCGTTTCTGTTCATTAATAAAAACTTGTTTCTTTGCTGTACACTAAGATATATCACTTTTCAGTTTTCCTGTATTCCTAATTGAGCGAGCTATGCACAGGTGATTTAGTTTACAAAGTAGTGCTTTGCTTTTCTGTTCCTTTGTTGGAAACTTGTTCCCGTGCTGTACAGTGTGATATATCACTTTTCAGTTTTCCTGTATTCCTAATTGAGCGAGCAACACACATGTGATGTAGTTTACAAAGTAGTGCTTTGCTTTTATGTTCTTTCATTGGAAACTTGTTCCTGTTAGGAACAAGTTAGGTTTAGGGTTAGGGTTAGGGTTAGGGTAGGGTTAGGGTTAGGGTTAGGGTTAGGGTTAGGGTGTAGGTTTAGGGTTAGGGTTAGGGTTAGGGTTATATCACTTTTCAGTGTTCCTGTTATAATAATTGAACAGGCGACACGTATGTGAATTAGTTTACAAAGTTGTGCTTGGTCTTTCTGTTCATTCGATTAAAACTTGTTTCTTTGCTGTACACTAAGATATATCACTTTTCAGTTTTCCTGTATTCCTAAATGAGCGAGCGATGCACAGGTGATTTAGTTTACAAAGTAGTGCTTTTCTTCTCTGTTCTTTCGTTGGATATTTGTTCTTGTGCTGTACAGTGCGATATATCACTTTTCACTTTTCCTGTATTCCTAATTGAGTGAGCGACACACATTTGATTTAGTTTACAATGTACTGCTTTGCTTTTCTGTTCTTTCGTTGGAAACTTGTTCCTGTGCTGTACAGTGCGATATATCACTTTTCAGTTTTCCTGTATTCCTAATTGAGCGAGCGACACACATTTGATTTAGTTTACAAAGTTGTGCTTTGCTTTTCTGTTCTTTCATTGGAAACTTGTTCCTGTGTTGTACAGTGTTATATATCACTTTTCAGATTTCCTGTTATACTAATTGAACGGGCGACACATATGGGAATTAGGTTAGAAAGTTGTACTTTGCTTTTCTGTTCTTTCGTTGGAAACTTGTTCCTATTAGGAACAAGTTATGTTTAGGGTTAGGGTTAGGGTTAGCTTAGTGTTAGGGTTAGGGTTACGGTTAGGGTTAGGGTAGGGTTAGGGTTAGGGTTAGGGTTAGGGTTAGGGTTAGGGTTAGGGTTAAGGGTTAGGGTTAGGGTTATATCACTTTTCAGTTTTCCTGTTATAATAATTGAACAGGCGACACGTATGTCAATTAGTTTACAAAGTTGTGCTTTGCTGTTCTGTTCATTCGATGAAAACTTGTTTCCTTGCTGTACACTTCGATATATCACTTTTCAGTTTTCCTGTATTCCTATTTGAGCGAGCGATGCACAGGTGATTTAGTTTACAAAGTAGTGCTTTTCTTCTGTTCTTTCATTGGATACTTGTTCTTGTGCTGTACAGTGCGATATATCAATTTTCAGTTTTCCTGTATTCCTAATTGAGCGAGCGACACACATTTGATTTTGTTTACAATGTACTGCTTTGCTTTTCTGTTCTTTCGTTGGAAACTTGTTCCTGTGCTGTACAGTGTGATATATCACTTTTCAGTTTTCCTGTTATACTAATTGAACGGGCGACACATATGTGAATTAGTTTACAAAGTTGTGATTTGCTTTTCTATTCTTTCATTGGAAACTTTTTCCTGTTAGTAACAAGTTAGGTTTAGGGTTAGGGTTAGGGTTAGGGTAGGGTTAGGGTTAGGGTTAGGGTTAGGGTTAGGGTTAGGGTTAGGGGTAGGGTTAGGGTTAGGGTTAGTGTTAGGGTTAAGGGTTAGGGTTATGGTTAGGGTTATATCACTTTTCAGTGTTCCTGTTATAAAAATTGAACAGGCGACACGTATGTGAATTAGTTTACAAAGTTGTGCTTGGCGTTTCTGTTCATTAATAAAAACTTGTTTCTTTGCTGTACACTAAGATATATCACTTTTCAGTTTTCCTGTATTCCTAATTGAGCGAGCTATGCACAGGTGATTTAGTTTACAAAGTAGTGCTTTGCTTTTCTGTTCCTTTGTTGGAAACTTGTTCCCGTGCTGTACAGTGCGATATATCACTTTTCACTTTTCCTGTATTCCTAATTGAGTGAGTAACACACATTTGATTTAGTTTACAATGTACTGCTTTTTCTTTTCTGTTCTTTCGTTGGAAACCTGTTCCTGTGCTGTACAGTGCGATATATCACTTTTCAGTTTTCCTGTATTCCTAATTGAGCGAGCGACACACATTTGATTTAGTTTACAATGTACTGCTTTGCTTTTCTGTTCTTTCATTGGAAATTTGTTCCTGTGTTGTACAGTGTGATATATCACTTTTCAGATTTCCTGTTATACTAATTGAACGGGCGACACATATGGGAATTAGGTTAGAAAGTTGTGCTTTGCTTTTCTGTTCTTTCGTTGGAAATTTGTTCCTGTGCTATACAGTGCGATATATCCCTTTTCAGTTTTCCTGTATTCCTAATTGAGCGAGCGACACACATGTGATGTAGTTTACAAAGTAGTACTTTGCTTTTATTTTCTTTCATTGGAAACTTGTTCCTGTTAGGAACAAGTTAGGTTTAGGGTTAGGGTTAGGGTTAGGGTAGGGTTAGGGTTAGTGTTAGGGTTAGGGTTAGGGTTAGGGTTAGGGTTAGGGTTAAGGGTTAGGGTTAGGGTTAGGTTTAAGGGTTAGGGTTAGGGTTAGGGTTAGGGTTATATCACTTTTCAGTTTTCCTGTTATAATAATTGAACAGGCGACACGTATGTCAATTAGTTTACAAAGTTGTGCTTTGCGGTTCTGTTCATTGGATGAAAACTTGTTTCCTTGCTGTACACTTCGATATATCACTTTTCAGTTTTCCTGTATTCCTATTTGAGCGAGCGATGCACAGGTGATTTAGTTTACAAAGTAGTGCTTTGCTTTTCTGTTCTTTTGTTGGAAACTTGTTCCTGTGTTGTACAGTGTGATATATCACTTTTCAGTTTTCCTGTATTCCTAATTGAGCGAGCGACACACATGTGATGTAGTTTACAAAGTAGTACTTTGCTTTTATTTTCTTTCATTGGAAACTTGTTCCTGTTAGGAACAAGTTAGGTTTAGGGTTAGGGTTAGGGTTAGGGTAGGGTTAGGGTTAGTGTTAGGGTTAGGGTTAGGGTTAGGGTTAGGGTTAGGGTTAGGGTTAGGGTTAAGGGTTAGGGTTAGGGTTAGGGTTATATCACTTTTCAGTTTTCCTGTTATAATAATTGAACAGGCGACACGTATGTCAATTAGTTTACAAAGTTGTGCTTTGCGGTTCTGTTCATTGGATGAAAACTTGTTTCCTTGCTGTACACTTCGATATATCACTTTTCAGTTTTCCTGTATTCCTATTTGAGCGAGCGATGCACAGGTGATTTAGTTTACAAAGTAGTGCTTTTCTTCTGTTCTTTCGTTGGATACTTGTTCTTGTGCTGTACAGTGCGATATATCACTTTTCAGTTTTCCTGTATTCCTAATTGAGCGAGGGACACACATTTGATTTAGTTTACAATGTACTGCTTTGCTTTTCTATTCTTTCGTTGGAAACTTGTTCCTGTGCTGTACAGTGTGATATATCACTTTTCAGTTTTCCTGTATTCCTAATTGAGCGAGCGACACACATGTGATGTAGTTTACAAAGTAGTGCTTTGCTTTTATGTTCTTTCATTGGAAACTTGTTCCTGTTAGGAACAAGTTAGGTTTAGGGTTAGGGTTAGGGTTAGGGTAGGGTTAGGTTTAGGGTTAGGGTTAGGGGTAGGGTTAGGGTTAGGGTTAGTGTTAGGGTTAGGGGTAGGGGTAGGGTTAGGGTTAGGGTTAGGGTTAGGGTTATATCACTTTTCAGTGTTCCTGTTATAATAATTGAACAGGCGACACGTATGTGAATTAGTTTACAAAGTTGTGCTTGGCATTTCTGTTCATTCGATGAAAACTTGTTTCTTTGCTGTACACTAAGATATATCACTTTTCAGTTTTCCTGTATTCCTAAATGAGCGAGCGATGCACAGGTGATTTAGTTTACAAAGTAGTGCTTTTCTTCTCTGTTCTTTCGTTGGATATTTGTTCTTGTGCTGTACAGTGCGATATATCACTTTTCACTTTTCCTGTATTCCTAATTGAGTGAGCGACACACATTTGATTTAGTTTACAATGTACTGCTTTGCTTTTCTGTTCTTTCGTTGGAAACTTGTTCCTGTGCTGTACAGTGCGATATATCACTTTTCAGTTTTCCTGTATTCCTAATTGAGCGAGCGACACACATTTGATTTAGTTTACAAAGTTGTGCTTTGCTTTTCTGTTCTTTCATTTGAAACTTGTTCCTGTGTTGTACAGTGTTATATATCACTTTTCAGATTTCCTGTTATACTAATTGAACGGGCGACACATATGGGAATTAGGTTAGAAAGTTGTGCTTTGCTTTTCTGTTCTTTCGTTGGAAACATGTTCCTATTAGGAACAAGTTATGTTTAGGGTTAGGGTTAGGGATAGCTTAGTGTTAGGGTTAGGGTTACGGTTAGGGTTAGGGTAGGGTTAGGGTTAGTGTTAGGGTTAGGGTTAGGGTTAGGGTTAAGGGTTAGGGTTAGGGTTATATCACTTTAATTTTTCCTGTTATAATAATTGAACAGGCGACACGTATGTCAATTAGTTTACAAAGTTGTGCTTTGCTGTTCTGTTCATTCGATGAAAACTTGTTTCCTTGCTGTACACTTCGATATATCACTTTTCAGTTTTCCTGTATTCCTATTTGAGCGAGCGATGCACAGGTGATTTAGTTTACAAAGTAGTGCTTTTCTTCTGTTCTTTCATTGGATACTTGTTCTTGTGCTGTACAGTGCGATATATCACTTTTCAGTTTTCCTGTATTCCTAATTGAGCGAACGACACACATTTGATTTTGTTTACAATGTACTGCTTTGCTTTTCTGTTCTTTCGTTGGAAACTTGTTCCTGTGCTGTACAGTGTGATATATCACTTTTCAGTTTTCCTGTTATACTAATTGAATGGGCGACACATATGTGAATTAGTTTACAAAGTTGTGATTTGCTTTTCTATTCTTTCATTGGAAACTTTTTCCTGTTAGTAACAAGTTAGGTTTAGGGTTAGGGTTAGGGTTAGGGTAGGGTTAGGGTTAGGGTTAGGGTTAGGGTTAGGGTTAGGGGTAGGGTTAGGGTTAGGGTTAGGGTTAGGGTTAAGGGTTAGCGTTATGGTTAGGGTTATATCACTTTTCAGTGTTCCTGTTATAATAATTGAACAAGCGACACGTATGTGAATTAGTTTACAAAGTTGTGCTTGGCGTTTCTGTTCATTAATAAAAACTTGTTTCTTTGCTGTACACTAAGATATATCACTTTTCAGTTTTCCTGTATTCCTAATTGAGCGAGCTATGCACAGGTGATTTAGTTTACAAAGTAGTGCTTTGCTTTTCTGTTCCTTTGTTGGAAACTTGTTCCCGTGCTGTACAGTGTGATATATCACTTTTCAGTTTTCCTGTATTCCTAATTGAGCGAGCAACACACATGTGATGTAGTTTACAAAGTAGTGCTTTGCTTTTATGTTCTTTCATTGGAAACTTGTTCCTGTTAGGAACAAGTTAGGTTTAGGGTTAGGGTTAGGGTTAGGGTAGGGTTAGGGTTAGGGTTAGGGTGTAGGGTTAGGGTTAGGGTTAGGGTTAGGGTTAGGGTTAGGGTTAAGGGTTAGGGTTAGGGTTAGGGTTAGGGTTATATCACTTTTCAGTTTTCCTGTTATAATAATTGAACAGGCGACACGTATGTCAATTAGTTTACAAAGTTGTGCTTTGCGGTTCTGTTCATTGGATGAAAACTTGTTTCCTTGCTGTACACTTCGATATATCACTTTTCAGTTTTCCTGTATTCCTATTTGAGCGAGCGATGCACACGTGATTTAGTTTACAAAGTAGTGCTTTGCTTTTCTGTTCTTTTGTTGGAAACTTTTTCCTGTGTTGTACAGTGTGATATATCACTTTTCAGTTTTCCTGTATTCCTAATTGAGCGAGCGACACACATGTGATGTAGTTTACAAAGTAGTACTTTGCTTTTATTTTCTTTCATTGGCAACTTGTTCCTGTTAGGAACAAGTTAGGTTTAGGGTTAGGGTTAGGGTTAGGGTAGGGTTAGGGTTAGTGTTAGGGTTAGGGTTAGGGTTAGGGTTAGGGTTAGGGTTAGGGTTAAGGGTAGGGTTAGGGTTAGGGTTAGGTTTAAGGGTTAGGGTTAGGGTTAGGGTTAGGGTTATATCACTTTTCAGTTTTCCTGTTATAATAATTGAACAGGCGACACGTATGTCAATTAGTTTACAAAGTTGTGCTTTGCGGTTCTGTTCATTGGATGAAAACTTGTTTCCTTGCTGTACACTTCGATATATCACTTTTCAGTTTTCCTGTATTCCTATTTGAGCGAGCGATGCACAGGTGATTTAGTTTACAAAGTAGTGCTTTTCTTCTGTTCTTTCGTTGGATACTTGTTCTTGTGCTGTACAGTGCGGTATATCACTTTTCAGTTTTCCTGTATTCCTAATTGAGCGAGGGACACACATTTGATTTAGTTTACAATGTACTGCTTTGCTTTTCTATTCTTTCGTTGGAAACTTGTTCCTGTGCTGTACAGTGTGATATATCACTTTTCAGTTTTCCTGTATTCCTAATTGAGCGAGCGACACACATGTGATGTAGTTTACAAAGTAGTGCTTTTCTTCTGTTCTTTCATTGGATACTTGTTCTTGTGCTGTACAGTGCGATATATCACTTTTCAGTTTTCCTGTATTCCTAATTGAGCGAGCGATGCACAGGTGATTTAGTTTACAAAGTAGTGCTTTGCTTTTCTGTTCTTTTGTTGGAAACTTGTTCCTGTTAGGAACAAGTTAGGTTTAGGGTTAGGGTTAGGGTTAGGGTAGGGTTAGGGTTAGGGTTAGGGTTAGGGTTAGGGGTAGGGTTAGGGTTAGAGTTAGGGTTAGGGTTAGGGGTAGGGTTAGGGTTAGGGTTAGGGTTATGGTTAGGGTTAGGGTTATATCACTTTTCAGTGTTCCTGTTATAATAATTGAACAGGCGACACGTATGTGAATTAGTTTACAAAGTTGTGCTTGGCATTTCTGTTCATTCGATGAAAACTTGTTTCCTTGCTGTACACTAAGATATATCACTTTTCAGTTTTCCTGTATTCCTAATTGAGCGAGCGATGCACAGGTGATTTAGTTTACAAAGTAGTGCTTTTCTTCTCTGTTCTTTCCTTGGATACTTGTTCTTCTGCTGTACAGTGCGATATATCACTTTTCACTTTTCCTGTATTCCTAATTGAGTGAGCGACACACATTTGATTTAGTTTACAATGTACTGCTTTGCTTTTCTGTTGTTTCGTTGGAAACTTCTTCCTGTGTTGTACAGTGTGATATATCACTTTTCAGATTTCCTGTTATACTAATTGAACGGGCGACACATATGGGAATTAGGTTAGAAAGTTGTGATTTGCTTTTCTGTTCTTTCGTTGGAAATTTGTTCCTGTGCTATACAGTGCAATATATCCCTTTTCAGTTTTCCTGTATTCCTAATTGAGCGAGTGACACACATGTGATTTAGTTTACAGAGTTGTGCTTTGCTTTTCTGTTCTTTCATTGGAAACTTGTTCCTGTTCGGAACAAGTTATGTTTAGGGTTAGGGTTAGGGTTAGCTTAGTGTTAGGGTTAGGGTTACGGTTAGGGTTAGGGTTAGGGTTAGGGTAGGGTTAGGGTTAGTGTTAGGGTTAGGGTTAGGGTTAGGGTAGGGTTAGTGTTAGGGTTAGGGTTAGGGTTAGGGTTAAGTGTTAGGGTTAGGGTTAGGGTTAGGGTTAGGGGTAGGGTTAGGGTTAGGGTTAGGGTTAGGGTTATATCACTTTTCAGTGTTCCTGTTATAATAATTGAACAGGCGACACGTATGTGAATTAGTTTACAAAGTTGTGCTTGGCATTTCTGTTCATTCGATGAAAACTTGTTTCTTTGCTGTACACTAAGATATATCACTTTTCAGTTTTCCTGTATTCCTAATTGAGCGAGCGATGCACAGGTGATTTAGTTTACAAAGTTGTGCTTTGCTTTTCTGTTCTTTCATTGGAAACTTGTTCCTGTGTTGTACAGTGTGATATATCACTTTTCAGATTTCCTGTTATACTAATTGAACGGGCGACACATATGGGAATTAGGTTAGAAAGTTGTGCTTTGCTTTTCTGTTCTTTCGTTGGAAACTTGTTCCTGTGCTATACAGTGCGATATATCCCTTTTCAGTTTTCCTGTATTCCTAATTGAGCGAGTGACACACATGTGATTTAGTTTACAAAGTTGTGCTTTGCTTTTCTGTTCTTTCATTGGAAACTTGTTCCTGTTAGGAACAAGTTATGTTTAGGGTTATGGTTAGGGTTAGCTTAGTGTTAGGGTTAGGGTTACGGTTAGGGTTAGGGTTAGGGTTAGGGTAGGGTTAGGGTTAGTGTTAGGGTTAGGGTTAGGGTTAGGGTTAGGGTTAAGGGTTAGGGTTAGGGTTAGGGTTATATCACTTTTCAGTTTTCCTGTTATAATAATTGAACAGGCGACACGTATGTCAATTAGTTTACAAAGTTGTGCTTTGCTGTTCTGTTCATTCGATGAAAACTTGTTTCCTTGCTGTACACTTCGATATATCACTTTTCAGTTTTCCTGTATTCCTATTTGAGCGAGCGATGCACAGGTGATTTAGTTTACAAAGTAGTGCTTTTCTTCTGTTCTTTCATTGGATACTTGTTCTTGTGC
>NC_083358.1:45550145-45560145 GCF_030254825.1 Meriones unguiculatus
GTTGGATACTTGTTCTTGTGCTGTACAGTGCGATATATCACTTTTCACTTTTCCTGTATTCCTAATTGAGTGAGCAACACACATTTGATTTAGTTTACAATGTACTGCTTTGCTATTCTGTTGTTTCGTTGGAAACTTGTTCCTGTGCTGTACAGTGCGATATATCACTTTTCAGTTTTCCTGTATTCCTAATTGAGCGAGCGACACACATTTGATTTAGTTTACAAAGTTGTGCTTTGCTTTTCTGTTCTTTCATTTGAAACTTGTTCCTGTGTTGTACAGTGTGATATATCACTTTTCAGATTTCCTGTTATACTAATTGAACGGGCGACACATATGGGAATTAGGTTAGAAAGTTGTGCTTTGCTTTTCTGTTCTTTCGTTGGAAACTTGTTCCTGTGCTATACAGTGCGATATATCCCTTTTCAGTTTTCCTGTATTCCTAATTGAGCGAGTGACACACATGTGATTTAGTTTACAAAGTTGTGCTTTGCTTCTCTGTTCTTTCATTGGAAACTTGTTCCTGTTAGGAACAAGTTATGTTTAGGGTTAGGGTTACGGTTAGCTTAGTGTTAGGGTTACGGTTAGGGTTACGGTAAGGGTTACGGTAGGGTTAGGGTTAGTGTTAGGGTTAGATTTATGGTTAGGTTAGGTTTAGGGTTAGTGTTAGGGTTAGGGTTAGGGTTAGGGTAGGGTTGGGGTTAGGGTTAGGGTTATATCACTTTTCAGTTTTCCTGTTATAATAATTGAACAGGCAACACGTATGTCAATTAGTTTACAAAGTTGTGCTTTGCGGTTCTGTTTATTCGATGATAACTTGTTTCCTTGCTGTACACCTCGATATATCACTTTTCAGTTTTCCTGTATTCCTACTTGAGCGAGCGATGCACAGGTGATTTAGTTTACAAAGTAGTGCTTTTCTTCTGTTCTTTCGTTGGATACTTGTTCTTGTGCTGTACAGTGCGATATATCACTTTTCAGTTTTCCTGTATTCCTAATTGAGCGAGCGACACACATTTGATTTAGTTTACAATGTACTGCTTTGCTTTTCTGTTCTTTCGTTGGAAAGTTGTTCCGGTGCTGTACAGTGTGATATATCACTTTTCAGTTTTCCTGTATTCCTAATTGTGCGAGCGACACACTTGTGATGTAGTTTACAAAGTAGTGCTTTGCTTTTATGTTCTTTCATTGGAAACTTGTTCCTGTTAGGAACAAGTTAGGTTTAGGGTTAGGGTTAGGGTTAGGGTTAGGGTAGAGTTAGGGTTAGGGTTAGGTTTAGGGTTAGGGGTAGGGTTAGGGTTAGGGTTAGGGTTAGGGTTAAGTGTTAGGGTTAGGGTTAGGGTTATATCACTTTTCAGTGTTCCTGTTATAATAATTGAACAGGCGACATGTATGTGAATTAGTTTACAAAGTTGTGCTTGGCGTTTCTGTTCATTCGATAAAAACTTGTTTCTTTGCTGTACACTAAGATATATCCCTTTTCAGTTTTCCTGTATTCCTAATTGAGCGAGTGACACACATGTGATTTAGTTTACAAAGTTGTGCTTTGCTTTTCTGTTCTTTCATTGGAAACTTGTTCCTGTTAGGAACAAGTTATGTTTAGGGTTAGGGTTAGGGTTAGCTTAGTGTTAGGGTTAGGGTTACGGTTAGGGTTAGGGTAAGGGTAAGGGTTAGGGTAGGGTTAGGGTTAGTGTTAGGGTTAGGGTTAGGGTTAGGGTTAGGGTTAAGGGTTAGGGTTAGGGTTAGGGTTATATCACTTTTCAGTTTTCCTGTTATAATAATTGAACAGGCGACACGTATGTCAATTAGTTTACAAAGTTGTGCTTTGCTGTTCTGTTCATTCGATGAAAACTTGTTTCCTTGCTGTACACTTCGATATATCACTTTTCAGTTTTCCTGTATTCCTAATTGAGCGAGCGACACACATTTGATTCAGTTTACAATGTACTGCTTTGCTTTTCTGTTCTTTCGTTGGAAAGTTGTTCCTGTGCTGTACAGTGTGATATATCACTTTTCAGTTTTCCTGTATTCCTAATTGAGCGAGCGACACACATGTGATGTAGTTTACAAAGTAGTGCTTTGCTTTTATGTTCTTTCATTGGAAACTTGTTCCTGTTAGGAACAAGTTAGGTTTAGGGTTAGGGTTAGGGTTAGGGTAGGGTTAGGGTTAGGGTTAGGGTTAGGGTTAGGGGTAGGGTTAGGGTTAGGGTTAGGGTTAGGGTTACGGTTAGGGTTAAGGTTTAGGGTTAGGGTTAGGGTTATATCACTTTTCAGTGTTCCTGTTATAATAATTGAACAGGCGACACGTATGTGAATTAGTTTACAAAGTTGTGCTTGGCATTTCTGTTCATTCGATAAAAACTTGTTTCTTTGCTGTACACTAAGATATATCACTTTTCAGTTTTCCTGTATTCCTAATTGAGCGAGCGATGCACAGGTGATTTAGTTTACAAAGTAGTGCTTTGCTTTTCTGTTCTTTTGTTGGAAACTTGTTCCTGTGCTGTACAGTGTGATATATCACTTTTCAGTTTTCCTGTATTCCTAATTGAGCGAGCGACACACATGTGAAGTAGTTTACAAAGTAGTGCTTTGCTTTTATGTTCTTTCATTGGAAACTTGTTCCTGTTAGGAACAAGTTAGGTTTAGGGTTAGGGTTAGGGTTAGCTTAGTGTTAGGGTTAGGGTTACGGTTAGGGTTAGGGTTAGGATTAGGGTAGGGTTAGGATTAGTGTTAGGGTTAGGGTTAGGGTTAGGGTAGGGTTAGGGTTAGGGTTAGGGTTAGGGTTAGGGTTAAGGGTTAGGGTATATCACTTTTCAGTTTTCCTGTTATAATAATTGAACAGGCGACACGTATGTCAATTAGTTTACAAAGTTGAGCTTTGCGGTTCTATTCATTCGATGAAAACTTGTTTCTTTGCTGTACATTAAGATATATCACTTTTCAGTTTTCCTGTATTCCTATTTGAGCGAGCCATGCACAGGTGATTTTTTACAAAGTAGTGCTTTTCTTCTGTTCTTACGTTTCATACTTGTTCTTGTGCTGTACAGTGCGATATATCACTTTTCAGTTTTCCTGTATTCCTAATTGAGCGAGCGACACACATTTGATTTAGTTTACAATGTACTGCTTTGCTTTTCTGTTCTTTCGTTGGAAACTTGTTCCTGTGCTGTACAGTGTGATATATCACTATTCAGTTTTCCTGTATTCCTAATTGAGCGAGCGACACACATGTGATGTAGTTTTCAAAGTAGTGCTTTGCTTTTATGTTCTTTCATTGGAAACTTGTTCCTGTTAGGAACAAGTTAGGTTTAGGGTTAGGGTTAGGGTTAGGGTAGGGTTAGGGTTAGGGTTAGGGTTAGGGGAAGGGTTAGGGTTAGGGTTAAGGGTTAGGGTTAGGGTTAGGGTTATATCACTTTTCAGTGTTCCTGTTATAATAATTAAACAGGCGACACGTATGTGAATTAGTTTGCAAAGTTGTACTTGGCGTTTCAGTTCATTCGATAAAAACTTGTTTCTTTGCTGTACACTAAGATATATCACTTTTCAGTTTTCTTGTATTCCTAATTGAGCGAGCGATGGACAGGTGATTTAGTTTACAAAGTAGTGCTTTGCTTTTCTGTTCTTTTGTTGGAAACTTGTTCCTGTGCTGTACAGTGTGATATATCACTTTTCAGTTTTCCTGTATTCCTAATTGAGCGAGCGACACACATGTGATGTAGTTTACAAAGTAGTACTTTGCTTTTATGTTCTTTCATTGGAAACTTGTTCCTGTTAGGAACAAGTTAGGTTTAGGGTTAGGGTTAGGGTTAGGGTAGGGTTAGGGTTAGTGTTAGGGTTAGGGTTAGGGTTAGGGTTAGGGTTAGGGTTAGGGTAGGGTTAGGGTTAGGGTTAGGGTTAGGGTTAAGGGTTAGGGTTAGGGTAAGGGTTATATCACTTTTCAGTTTTCCTCTTATAATAATTGAACAGGCGACCCGTATGTGAATTAGTTTACAAAGTTGTGCTTGGCGTTTCTGTTCATTCGATGAAAACTTGTTTCTTTGCTGTACACTAAGATATATCACTTTTCAGTTTTCCTGTATTCCTAATTGAGCGAGCGACACACATTTGATTCAGTTTACAATGTACTGCTTTGCTTTTCTGTTCTTTCATTGGAAACTTGTTCCTGTGCTGTACAGTGCGATATATCACTTTTCAGTTTTCCTGTATTCCTAATTGAGCGAGCGACACACATGTGATGTAGTTTACAAAGTAGTGCTTTGCTTTTATGTTCTTTCATTGGAAACTTGTTCCTGTTAGGAACAAGTTAGGTTTTGGGTTAGGGTTAGGGTTAGGGTAAGGTTAGGGTTAGGGTTAGGGTTAGGGTTAGTTGTAGGGTTAGGGTTAGGGTTAGGGTTAAGGGTTAGGGTTAGGGTTAGGGTTATATCACTTTTCAGTGTTCCTGTTATAATAATTGAACAGGCAACACGTATGTGAATTAGTTTACAAAGTTGTGCTTGGCGTTTCTGTTCATTCGATGAAAACTTGTTTCTTTGCTGTACACTAAGATATATCACTTTTCAGTTTTCCTGTATTCCTAATTGAGCGAGCGATGCACAGGTGATTTAGTTTACAAAGTAGTGCTTTTCTTCTCTGTTCTTTCGTTGGATACTTGTTCTTGTGCTGTACAGTGCGATATATCACTTTTCACTTTTCCTGTATTCCTAATTGAGTGAGTAACACACATTTGATTTAGTTTGCAATGTACTGCTTTGCTTTTCTGTTCTTTCATTGGAAACTTGTTCCTGTGTTGTACAGTGTGATATATCACTTTTCAGATTTCCTGTTATACTAATTGAACGGGCGACACATATGGGAATTAGGTTAGAAAGTTGTGCTTTGCTTTTCTGTTCTTTCGTTGGAAATTTGTTCCTGTGCTATACAGTGCGATATATCCCTTTTCAGTTTTCCTGTATTCCTAATTGAGCGAGTGACACACATGTGATTTAGTTTATAGAGTTGTGCTTTGCTTTTCTGTTCTTTCATTGGAAACTTGTTCCTGTTAGGAACAAGTTAGGTTTAGGGTTAGGGTTAGGGTTAGGGTAGGGTTAGGGTTAGTGTTAGGGTTAGGGTTAGGGTTAGGGTTAAGGTAGGGTTAGGGTTAGGGTTAGGGTTAAGGGTTAGAGTTAGGGTTAGGGTTATATCACTTTTCAGTTTTCCTGTTATAATAATTGAACAGGCGACACGTATGTCAATTAGTTTACAAAGTTGTGCTTTGCGGTTCTGTTCATTGGATGAAAACTTGTTTCCTTGCTGTACACTTCGATATATCACTTTTCAGTTTTCCTGTATTCCTATTTGAGCGAGCGATGCACAGGTGATTTAGTTTACAAAGTAGTGCTTTTCTTCTGTTCTTTCGTTGGATACTTGTTCTTGTGCTGTACAGTGCGATATATCACTTTTCAGATTTCCTGTTATACTAATTGAACGGGAGACACATATGGGAATTAGGTTAGAAAGTTGTGCTTTGCTTTTCTGTTCTTTTGTTGGAAACTTGTTCCTGTTAGGAACAAGTTAGGTTTAGGGTTAGGGTTAGGGTTAGGGTAGGGCTAGGGTTAGGGTTAGGTTTAGGGTTAGGGGTAGGGGTAGGGGTAGGGGTAGGGTTAGGGTTAGGGTTAGGGTTAGGGGTAGGGTTAGGGTTAGGGTTAGGGTTATGGTTAGGGTTAGGGTTATATGACTTTTCAGTGTTCCTGTTATAATAATTGAACAGGCGACACGTATGTGAATTAGTTTAGAAAGTTGTGCTTGGCATTTCTGTTCATTCGATGAAAACTTGTTTCTTTGCTGTACACTAAGATATATCACTTTTCAGTTTTCCTGTATTCCTAATTGAGCGAGCTATGCACAGGTGATTTAGTTTACAAAGTAGTGCTTTTCTTCTCTGTTCTTTCCTTGGATACTTGTTCTTCTGCTGTACAGTGCAATATATCACTTTTCACTTTTCCTGTATTCCTAATTGAGTGAGCGACACACATTTGATTTAGTTTACAATGTACTGCTTTGCTTTTCTGTTGTTTCGTTGGAAACTTCTTC
Organism: Meriones unguiculatus; assembly: GCF_030254825.1. Classification (NCBI taxonomy): domain Eukaryota; kingdom Metazoa; phylum Chordata; class Mammalia; order Rodentia; family Muridae; genus Meriones; species Meriones unguiculatus. Next base: position 45,556,215 of record NC_083358.1, read on the forward strand.
CTGTGTTGTACAGTGTGATATATCACTTTTCAGATTTCCTGTTATACTAATTGAACGGGCGACACATATGGGAATTAGGTTGAAAGTTCTGCTTTGCTTTTCTGTTCTTTCGTTGGAAAATTGTTCCTGTGCTATACAGTGCGATATATCCCTTTTCAGTTTTCCTGTATTCCTAATTGAGCGAGTGACACACATGTGATTTAGTTTACAAAGTTGTGCTTTGCTTTTCTGTTCTTTCATTGGAAACTTGTTCCTGTTAGGAACAAGTTATGTTTAGGGTTAGGGTTAGGGTTAGCTTAGTGTTAGGGTTAGGGTTACGGTTAGGGTTAGGGTTAGGGTTAGGGTTAGGGTAGGGTTAGGGTTAGTGTTAGGGTTAGGGTTAAGGTTAGGGTAGGGTTAGGGTTAGGGTTAGGGTTAGGGTTAAGGGTTAGGGTTAGGGTTAGGGTTATATCACTTTTCAGTTTTCCTGTTATAATAATTGAACAGGCGACACGTATGTCAATTAGTTTACAAAGTTGTGCTTTGCGGTTCTGTTCATTTGATGAAAACATGTTTCCTTGCTGTACACTTCGATATATCACTTTTCAGTTTTCCTGTATTCCTAATTGAGCGAGCGATGCACAGGTGATTTAGTTTACAAAGTAGTGCTTTTCTTCTGTTCTTTCGTTGGATACTTGTTCTTGTGCTGTACAGTGCGATATATCACTTTTCAGTTTTCCTGTATTCCTAATTGAGCGAGCGACACACATTTGATTTAGTTTACAATGTACTGCTTTGCTTTTCTGTTCTTTCGTTGGAAACTTGTTCCTGTGCTGTACAGTGCGATATATCACTTTTCAGTTTTCCTGTATTCCTAATTGAGCGAGCGAAACACATTTGATTTAGTTTACAAAGTTGTGCTTTGCTTTTCTGTTCTTTCATTGGAAACTTGTTCCTGTGTTGTACAGTGTGATATATCACTTTTTAGATTTCCTGTTATACTAATTGAACGGGCGACACATATGGGAATTAGGTTAGAAAGTTGTGCTTTGCTTTTCTGTTCTTTCGTTGGAAACTTGTTCCTGTGCTATACAGTGCGACATATCCCTTTTCAGTTTTCCTGTATTCTTAATTGAGCGAGTGACACACATGTGATTTAGTTTACAAAGTTGTGCTTTGCTTTTCTGTTCTTTCATTGGAAACTTGTTCCTGTTAGGAACAAGTTATGTTTAGGGTTAGGGTTAGGGTTAGCTTAGTGTTAGGGTTAGGGTTACGGTTAGGGTTAGGGTAAGGGTAAGGGTTAGGGTAGGGTTAGGGTTAGTGTTAGGGTTAGGGTTAGGGTTAGGGTTAAGGGTTAGGGTTAGGGTTAGGGTTAAGGGTTAGGGTTAGGGTTAGGGTTATATCACTTTTCAGTTTTCCTGTTATAATAATTGAACAGGCGACACGTATGTCAATTAGTTTACAAAGTTGTGCTTTGCTGTTCTGTTCATTCGATGAAAACTTGTTTCCTTGCTGTACACTTCGATATATCACTTTTCAGTTTTCCTGTATTCCTATTTGAGCGAGCGATGCACAGGTGATTTAGTTTACAAAGTAGTGCTTTTCTTCTGTTCTTTCGTTGGATACTTGTTTTTGTGCTGTACAGTGCGATATATCACTTTTCAGTTTTCCTGTATTCCTAATTGAGCGAGCGACACACATTTGATTCAGTTTAAAATGTACTGCTTTGCTTTTCTGTTCTTTCGTTGGAAAGTTGTTCCTGTGCTGTACAGTGTGATATATCACTTTTCAGTTTTCCTGTATTCCTAATTGAGCGAGCGACACACATGTGATGTAGTTTACAAAGTAGTGCTTTGCTTTTATGTTCTTTCATTGGAAACTTGTTCCTGTTAGGAACAAGTTAGGTTTAGGGTTAGTGTTAGGGTAGGGTTAGGGTTAGGGTTAGGGTTAGGGTTAGGGTTAGGGGTAGGGTTAGGGTTAGGGTTAGGGTTAGGGTTAAGGGTTAGGGTTAGGGCTAGGGTTATATCACTTTTCAGTGTTCCTGTTATAATAATTGAACAGGCGACACGTATGTGAATTAGTTTACAAAGTTGTGCTTGGCGTTTCTGTTCATTCGATAAAAACTTGTTTCTTTGCTGTACACTAAGATATATCACTTTTCAGTTTTCCTGTATTCCTAATTGAGCGAGCGATGCACAGGTGATTTAGTTTACAAAGTAGTGCTTTGCTTTTCTGTTCTTTTGTTGGAAACTTGTTCCTGTGCTGTACAGTGTGATATATCACTTTTCAGTTTTCCTGTATTCCTAATTGAGCGAGCGACACACATGTGATGTAGTTTACAAAGTAGTGCTTTGCTTTTATGTTCTTTCATTGGAAACTTGTTCCTGTTAGGAACAATTTAGGTTTAGGGTTAGGGTTAGTGTTAGGGTAGGGTTAGGGTTAGGGTTAGGGTTAGGGGTAGGGGTAGGTTTAGGGTTAGGGTTAGGGTTAAGGGTTAGGGTTAGGGTTAGGGTTATATCACTTTTCAGTGTTCCTGTTATAATAATTGAACAGGCAACACGTATGTGAATTAGTTTACAAAGTTGTGCTTGGCGTTTCTGTTCATTCGATGAAAACTTGTTTCTTTGCTGTACACTAAGATATATCACTTTTCAGTTTTCCTGTATTCCTAATTGAGCGAGCGATGCACAGGTGATTTAGTTTACAAAGTAGTGCTTTTCTCCTCTGTTCTTTCGTTGGATACTTGTTCTTGTGCTGTACAGTGCGATATATCACTTTTCACTTTTCCTGTATTCCTAATTGAGAGAGCGACACACATTTGATTTAGTTTACAATGTACTGCTTTGCTTTTCTGTTCTTTCGTTGGAAACTTGTTCCTGTGCTGTACAGTGCGATATATCACTTTTCAGTTTTCCTGTATTCCTAATTGAGCGAGCGACACACATTTGATTTAGTTTACAAAGTTGTGCTTTGCTTTTCTGTTCTTTCATTGGAAACTTGTTCCTGTGTTGTACAGTGTGATATATCACTTTTCAGATTTCCTGTTATACTAATTGAACGGGCGACACATATGGGAATTAGGTTAGAAAGTTGTGCTTTGCTTTTCTGTTCTTTCGTTGGAAACTTGTTCCTGTGCTATACAGTGCGATATATCCCTTTTCAGTTTTCCTGTATTCCTAATTGAGCGAGTGACACACATGTGATTTAGTTTACAAAGTTGTGCTTTGCTTTTCTGTTCTTTCATTGGAAACTTGTTCCTGTTAGGAACAAGTTATGTTTAGGGTTAGGGTTAGGGTTAGCTTAGTGTTAGGGTTAGGGTTACGGTTAGGGTTAGGGTTAGGATTAGGGTAGGGTTAGGATTAGTGTTAGGGTTAGGGTTAGGGTTAGGGTAGGGTTAGGGTTAGGGTTAGGGTTAGGGTTAGGGTTAAGGGTTAGGGTTAGGGTTAGGGTATATCACTTTTCAGTTTTCCTGTTATAATAATTGAACAGGCGACACATATGTCAATTAGTTTACAAAGTTGAGCTTTGCGGTTCTGTTCATTCGATGAAAACTTGTTTCTTTGCTGTACATTAAGATATATCACTTTTCAGTTTTCCTGTATTCCTATTTGAGGGAGCCATGCACAGGTGATTTTTTACAAAGTAGTGCTTTTCTTCTGTTCTTACTTTTCATACTTGTTCTTGTGCTGTACAGTGCGATATATCACTTTTCAGTTTTCCTGTATTCCTAATTGAGAGAGCGACACACATTTGATTTAGTTTACAATGTACTGCTTTGCTTTTCTGTTCTTTCGTTGGAAACTTGTTCCTGTGCTGTACATTGTGATATATCACTTTTCAGTTTTCCTGTATTCCTAATTGAGCGAGCGACACACATGTGATGTAGTTTTCAAAGTAGTGCTTTGCTTTTATGTTCTTTCATTGGAAACTTGTTCCTGTTAGGAACAAGTTA
>NC_083358.1:45562645-45595145 GCF_030254825.1 Meriones unguiculatus
GTGCTTGGCGTTTCTGTTCATTCGATGAAAACTTGTTTCTTTGCTGTACACTAAGATATATCACTCTTCAGTTTTCCTGTATTCCTAATTGAACGAGCGATGCACAGGTGATTTAGTTTACAAAGTAGTGCTTTGCTTTTCTGTTCTTTTGTTGGAAACTTGTTCCTGTGCTGTACAGTGTGATATATCACTTTTCAGTTTTCCTGTGTTCCTAATTGAGCGAGCGATGCACAGGTGATTTAGTTTACAAAGTAGTGCTTTGCTTTTCTGTTCTTTTGTTGGAAAATTGTTCCTGTGCTGTACAGTGTGATATATCACTTTTCAGTTTTCCTGTATTCCTAATTGAGCGAGCGACACACATGTGATGTAGTTTACAAAGTAGTACTTTGCTTTTATGTTCTTTCATTGGAAACTTGTTCCTGTTAGGAACAAGTTAGGTTTAGGGTTAGGGTTAGGGTTAGGGTAGGGTTAGGGTTAGGGTTAGGGTTAGGGTTAGGGTTAGGGTTAGGGTAGGGTTAGGGTTAGGGTTAGGGTTAAGGGTTAGGGTTAGGGTTAGGGTTATATCACTTTTCAGTTTTCCTGTTATAATAATTGAACAGGCGACACGCATGTCAATTAGTTTACAAAGTTGTGCTTTGCGGTTCTGTTCATTGGATGAAAACTTGTTTCCTTGCTTTACACTTCGATATATCACTTTTCAGTTTTCCTGTATTCCTATTTGAGCGAGCGATGCACAACTGATATAGTTTACAAAGTAGTGCTTTTCTTCTGTTCTTTCGTTGGATACTTGTTCTTGTGCTGTACAGTGCGATATATCACTTTTCAGTTTTCCTGTATTCCTAATTGAGCGAGCGACACACATTTGATTTAGTTTACAATGTACTGCTTTGCTTTTCTGTTCTTTCGTTGGAAACTTGTTCCTGTGCTGTACAGTGCGATATATCACTTTTCAGTTTTCCTGTATTCCTAATTGAGCGAGCGACACACATTTGATTTAGTTTACAAAGTTGTGCTTTGCTTTTCTGTTCTTTCATTGGAAACTTGTTCCTGTGTTGTACAGTGTGATATATCACTTTTCAGATTTCCTGTTATACTAATTGAACGGGCGACACATATGGGAATTAGGTTAGAAAGTTGTGCTTTGCTTTTCTGTTCTTTCGTTGGAAACTTGTTCCTGTGCTATACAGTGCGATATATCCCTTTTCAGTTTTCCTGTATTCCTAATTGAGCGAGTGACACACATGTGATTTAGTTTACAAAGTTGTGCTTGGCTTTTCTGTTCTTTCATTGGAAACTTGTTCCTGTTAGGAACAAGTTATGTTTAGGGTTAGGGTTAGGGTTAGCTTAGTGTTAGGGTTAGGGTTAGGGTTAGGGTTAGGGTAAGGGTTAGGGTAGGGATAGGGTTAGTGTTAGGGTTAGGGTTAGGGTTAGGGTTAGGGTTAAGGGTTAGGGTTAGGGTTAGGGTTATATCACTTTTCAGTTTTCCTGTTATAATAATTGAACAGGCGACACCTATGTCAATTAGTTTACAAAGTTGTGCTTTGCTGTTCTGTTCATTCGATGAAAACTTGTTTCCTTGCTGTACACTTCGATATATCACTTTTCAGTTTTCCTGTATTCCTATTTGAGCGAACGATGCACAGGTGATTTAGTTTACAAAGTAGTGCTTTTCTTCTGTTCTTTCATTGGATACTTGTTCTTGTGCTGTACAGTGCGATATATCACTTTTCAGTTTTCCTGTATTCGTAATTGTGCGAGCGATGCACAGGTGATTTAGTTTACAAAGTAGTGCTTTGCTTTTCTGTTCTTTCATTGGAAACTTGTTCCTGTTAGGAACAAGTTAGGTTTAGGGTTAGGGTTAGGGTTAGGGTAGGGTTAGGGTTAGGGTTAGGGTTAGGGTTAGGGTTAGGGTTAGGGGTAGGGTTAGGGTTAGGGTTAAGGGTTAGTGTTAGGGTTAGGGTTAGGGTTATATCAATTTTCAGTGTTCCTGTTATAATAATTGAAAAGGCGACACGTATGTGAATTAGTTTACAAAGTTGTGCTTGGCGTTTCTGTTCATTCGATAAAAACTTGTTTCTTTGCTGTACACTAAGATATATCACTTTTCAGTTTTCCTGTATTCCTAATTGAGCGAGCGATGCACAGGTGATTTAGTTTACAAAGCAGTGCTTTGCTTTTCTGTTCTTTTGTTGGAAACTTGTTCCTGTGCTGTACAGTGTGATATATCACTTTTCAGTTTTCCTGTATTCCTAATTGAGCGAGCGACACACATGTGATGTAGTTTACAAAGTAGTGCTTTGCTTTTATGTTCTTTCATTGGAAACTTGTTCCTGTTAGGAACAAGTTAGGTTTAGGGTTAGGGTTAGGGTTAGGGTAGGGTTAGGGTTAGGGTTAGGGTTAGGGTTAGGGGTAGGGTTAGGGTTAAGGGTTAGGGTTAGGGTTAGGGTTATATCACTTTTCAGTGTTCCTGTTATAATAATTGAACAGGCAACACGTATGTGAATTAGTTTACAAAGTTGTGCTTGGCGTTTCTGTTCATTCGATGAAAACTTGTTTCTTTGCTGTACACTAAGATATATCACTTTTCAGTTTTCCTGTATTCCTAATTGAGCGAGCGATGCACAGGTGATTTAGTTTACAAAGTAGTGCTTTTCTTCTCTGTTCTTTCGTTGGATACTTGTTCTTGTGCTGTACAGTGCGATATATCACTTTTCACTTTTCCTGTATTCCTAATTGAGCGAGCGACACACATTTGATTTAGTTTACAATGTACTGCTTTGCTTTTCTCTTCTTTCGTTGGAAACTTGTTCCTGTGTTGTACAGTGCGATATATCACTTTTCAGTTTTCCTGTATTCCTAATTGATCGAGCGACACACATGTGATGTAGTTTACAAAGTACTGCTTTGCTTTTATGTTCTTTCATTGGAAACTTGTTCCTGTTAGGAACAAGTTAGGTTTAGGGTTAGGGTTAGGGTTAGGGTAGGGTTAGGGTTAGGGTTAGGGTTAGGTGTAGGGTTAGGGTTAGGGTTAGGGTTAGGGTTAAGGGTTAGGATTATGGTAGGGTTAGGGTTAGTGTTAGGGTTAGGGTTAGATTTGGGTTAGGATTAGGGTAGGGTTAGGGTTAGGGTTAGGGTTAGGGTTATATCACTTTTCAGTTTTCCTGTTATAATAATTGAACAGGCGACACGTATGTCAATTAGTTTACAAAGTTGTACTTTGCGTTTCTGTTCATTCGATGAAAACTTGTTTCCTTGCTTTACACTTCGATATATCACTTTTCAGTTTTCCTGTATTCCTATTTGAGCGAGCGATGCACAGGTGATTTAATTTACAAAGTAGTGCTTTTCTTCTCTGTTCTTTCGTTGGATACTTGTTCTTGTGCTGTAGAGTGCGATATATCACTTTTCAGTTTTCCTGTATTCCTAATTGAGCGAGCGACACACATTTAATTTAGTTTACAATGTACTGCTTTGCTTTTCTGTTCTTTCGTTGGAAACTTGTTCCTGTGTGTACAGTGTGATATATCACTTTTCAGTTTTCCTGTTATACTAATTGAACGGGCGACACATATGTGAATTAGTTTACAAAGTTGTGATTTGCTTTTCTATTCTTTCATTGGAAACTTTTTCCTGTTAGTAACAAGTTAGGTTTAGGGTTAGGGTTATATCACTTTTCAGTTTTCCTGTTATAATAATTGAACAGGCGACATGTATGTGAATTAGTTTACAAAGTTGTGCTTTGCGTTTCTGTTTATTCGCTGAAAACTTGTTCCTTTGCCGTACACTTCGATATATGACTTTTCAGTTTTCCTGTATTCCAAATTGAGCGAGCGACACACATTTGATTTAGTTTACAAAGTTGTGCTTTGCTTTTCTGTTCTTTCGTTGGAAACTTGTTCCTGTGCTGTACAGTGTGATATATCACTTTTCAGTTTTCCTGTTATACTAATTGAACGGGCGACACATATGTGAATTAGTTTACAAAGTTGTGATTTGCTTTTCTATTCTTTCATTGGAAACTTCCTGTTAGTAACAAGTTAGGGTTAGGGTTAGGGTAAGGGTTAGGTTTAGGGTTAGGGTTATATCACTTTTCAGTTTTCCTGTTATAATAATTGAACAGGCGACATGTATGTGAATTAGTTTACAAAGTTGTGCTTTGTGTTTCTGTTCATTCGCTGAAAACTTGTTCCTTTGCCGTACACTTCGATATATGACTTTTCAGTTTTCCTGTATTCCTAATTGAGTGAGCGATGCACAGGTTATTTACTTTACAAGTAGTGCTTTGCTTCTCTTTTCTTTCTTTGGAAACTTGTTCCTGTGCTGTGCAGTGCGATATATCACTTTTCACTTTTCCTGTATTCCTAATTGAGTGAGCGACACACATTTAATTCAGTTTACAATGTACTGCTTTGCTTTCTGTTCTTTCGTTGGAAACTTGTTCCTGTGCTGTACTGTGTGATATATCACTTTTCAGTTTTCCTGTATTCCTAACTGAGCGAGCGACACACATGTGATGTAGTTTACAAAGTAGTGCTTTGCTTTTATGTTCTTTCATTGGAAACTTGTTCCTGTTAGGAACAAGTTAGGTTTAGGGTTAGGGTTAGGGTTAGGGTAGGGTTAGGGTTAAGGGTTAGGGTTAGGGTTAGGGCTATATCACTTTTCAGTGTTTCTGTTATAATAATTGAACAGGCGACACGTATGTCAATTAGTTTACAAAGTTGTGCTTGGCGTTTCTGTTCATTTGATGAAAACTTGTTTCTTTGCTGTACACTAAGATATATCACTTTTCAGTTTTCCTGTATTCCTAATTGAGCGAGCGATGCACAGGTGATTTAGTTTACAAAGCAGTGCTTTGCTTTTCTGTTCTTTTGTTGGAAACTTGTTCCTGTGCTGTACAGTGTGATATATCACTTTTCAGTTTTCCTGTATTCCTAATTGAGCGAGCGACACACATGTGATGTAGTTTACAAAGTAGTGCTTTGCTTTTATGTTCTTTCATTGGAAACTTGTTCCTGTTAGGAACAAGTTAGGTTTAGGGTTAGGGTTAGGGTTAGGGTAGGGTTAGGGTTAGGGTTAGGGTTAGGGTTAGGGGTAGGGTTAGGGTTAAGGGTTAGGGTTAGGGTTAGGGTTATATCACTTTTCAGTGTTCCTGTTATAATAATTGAACAGGCAACACGTATGTGAATTAGTTTACAAAGTTGTGCTTGGCGTTTCTGTTCATTCGATGAAAACTTGTTTCTTTGCTGTACACTAAGATATATCACTTTTCAGTTTTCCTGTATTCCTAATTGAGCGAGCGATGCACAGGTGATTTAGTTTACAAAGTAGTGCTTTTCTTCTCTGTTCTTTCGTTGGATACTTGTTCTTGTGCTGTACAGTGCGATATATCACTTTTCACTTTTCCTGTATTCCTAATTGAGCGAGCGACACACATTTGATTTAGTTTACAATGTACTGCTTTGCTTTTCTCTTCTTTCGTTGGAAACTTGTTCCTGTGTTGTACAGTGCGATATATCACTTTTCAGTTTTCCTGTATTCCTAATTGATCGAGCGACACACATGTGATGTAGTTTACAAAGTACTGCTTTGCTTTTATGTTCTTTCATTGGAAACTTGTTCCTGTTAGGAACAAGTTAGGTTTAGGGTTAGGGTTAGGGTTAGGGTAGGGTTAGGGTTAGGGTTAGGGTTAGGTGTAGGGTTAGGGTTAGGGTTAGGGTTAGGGTTAAGGGTTAGGATTATGGTAGGGTTAGGGTTAGTGTTAGGGTTAGGGTTAGATTTGGGTTAGGATTAGGGTAGGGTTAGGGTTAGGGTTAGGGTTAGGGTTATATCACTTTTCAGTTTTCCTGTTATAATAATTGAACAGGCGACACGTATGTCAATTAGTTTACAAAGTTGTACTTTGCGTTTCTGTTCATTCGATGAAAACTTGTTTCCTTGCTTTACACTTCGATATATCACTTTTCAGTTTTCCTGTATTCCTATTTGAGCGAGCGATGCACAGGTGATTTAATTTACAAAGTAGTGCTTTTCTTCTCTGTTCTTTCGTTGGATACTTGTTCTTGTGCTGTAGAGTGCGATATATCACTTTTCAGTTTTCCTGTATTCCTAATTGAGCGAGCGACACACATTTAATTTAGTTTACAATGTACTGCTTTGCTTTTCTGTTCTTTCGTTGGAAACTTGTTCCTGTGTGTACAGTGTGATATATCACTTTTCAGTTTTCCTGTTATACTAATTGAACGGGCGACACATATGTGAATTAGTTTACAAAGTTGTGATTTGCTTTTCTATTCTTTCATTGGAAACTTTTTCCTGTTAGTAACAAGTTAGGTTTAGGGTTAGGGTTATATCACTTTTCAGTTTTCCTGTTATAATAATTGAACAGGCGACATGTATGTGAATTAGTTTACAAAGTTGTGCTTTGCGTTTCTGTTTATTCGCTGAAAACTTGTTCCTTTGCCGTACACTTCGATATATGACTTTTCAGTTTTCCTGTATTCCAAATTGAGCGAGCGACACACATTTGATTTAGTTTACAAAGTTGTGCTTTGCTTTTCTGTTCTTTCGTTGGAAACTTGTTCCTGTGCTGTACAGTGTGATATATCACTTTTCAGTTTTCCTGTTATACTAATTGAACGGGCGACACATATGTGAATTAGTTTACAAAGTTGTGATTTGCTTTTCTATTCTTTCATTGGAAACTTCCTGTTAGTAACAAGTTAGGGTTAGGGTTAGGGTAAGGGTTAGGTTTAGGGTTAGGGTTATATCACTTTTCAGTTTTCCTGTTATAATAATTGAACAGGCGACATGTATGTGAATTAGTTTACAAAGTTGTGCTTTGTGTTTCTGTTCATTCGCTGAAAACTTGTTCCTTTGCCGTACACTTCGATATATGACTTTTCAGTTTTCCTGTATTCCTAATTGAGTGAGCGATGCACAGGTTATTTACTTTACAAGTAGTGCTTTGCTTCTCTTTTCTTTCTTTGGAAACTTGTTCCTGTGCTGTGCAGTGCGATATATCACTTTTCACTTTTCCTGTATTCCTAATTGAGTGAGCGACACACATTTAATTCAGTTTACAATGTACTGCTTTGCTTTCTGTTCTTTCGTTGGAAACTTGTTCCTGTGCTGTACTGTGTGATATATCACTTTTCAGTTTTCCTGTATTCCTAACTGAGCGAGCGACACACATGTGATGTAGTTTACAAAGTAGTGCTTTGCTTTTATGTTCTTTCATTGGAAACTTGTTCCTGTTAGGAACAAGTTAGGTTTAGGGTTAGGGTTAGGGTTAGGGTAGGGTTAGGGTTAAGGGTTAGGGTTAGGGTTAGGGCTATATCACTTTTCAGTGTTTCTGTTATAATAATTGAACAGGCGACACGTATGTCAATTAGTTTACAAAGTTGTGCTTGGCGTTTCTGTTCATTTGATGAAAACTTGTTTCTTTGCTGTACACTAAGATATATCACTTTTCAGTTTTCCTGTATTCCTAATTGAGCGAGCGATGCACAGGTGATTTAGTTTACAAAGTAGTACTTTTCTTCACTGTTCTTTCGTTGGATACTTGTTCTTGTGCTGTACAGTGCGATATATCACTTTTCACTTTTCCTGTATTCCTAATTGAGTGAGCGACACACATTTGATTTAGTTTACAATGTACTGCTTTGCTTTTCTGTTCTTTCGTTGGAAATTTGTTCCTGTGCTGTGCAGTGCGATATATCACTTTTCAGTTTTCCTGTATTCCTAATTGAGCGAGCGACACACATTTGATTTAGTTTACAAAGTTGTGCTTTGCTTTTCTGTTCTTTCATTGGAAACTTGTTCCTGCGTTGTACAGTGTGATATATCACTTTTCAGATTTCCTGTTATACTAATTGAACGGGCGACACATATGGGAATTAGGTTAGAAAGTTGTGCTTTGCTTTTCTGTTCTTTCGTTGGAAACTTGTTCCTGTGCTATAAAGTGCGATATATCCCTTTTCAGTTTTCCTGTATTCCTAATTGAGCGAGTGACACACATGTGATTTAGTTTACAAAGTTGTGCTTTGCTTTTCTGTTCTTTCATTGGAAACTTGTTCCTGTTAGGAACAAGTTATGTTTAGGGTTAGGGTTAGGGCTAGCTTAGTGTTAGGGTTAGGGTTACGGTTAGGGTTAGGGTTAGGGTTAGGGTAGGGTTAGGGTTAGTGTTAGGGTTAGGGTTAGGGTTAGGGTTAGGGTAGGGTTAGGGTTAGGGTTAGGGTTAGGGTTAGGGTTAAGGGTTAGGGTTAGGGTTAGGGTTATATCACTTTTCAGGTTTCCTGTTATAATAATTGAACAGGCGACACGTATGTCAATTAGTTTACAAAGTTGTGCTTTGCGATTCTGTTCATTCCATGAAAACTTGTTTCCTTGCTGTACACTTCGATATATCACTTTTCACTTTTCCTGTATTCCTATTTGAGCGAGCGATGCACAGGTTATTTACTTTACAAAGTAGAGCTTTGCTTCTCTTTTCTTTCTTTGGAAACTTGTTCCTGTGCTGTACAGTGCGATATATCACTTTTCAGTTTTCCTGTATTCCAAATTGAGCGAGCGACACACATTTGATTTAGTTTAAAAAGTTGTGCTTTGCTTTTCTGTTCTTTCATTGGAAACTTGTTCCTGTATTGTACAGTGTGATATATCACTTTTCAGTTTTCCTGTTATACTAATTGAACGGGCGACACATATGTGAATTAGGTTAGAAAGTTGTGCTTTGCTTTTCTGTTCTTTCGTTGGAAACTTGTTCCTGTGCTATACAGTGCGATATATCACTTTTCAGTTTTCCTGTATTCCTAATTGAGCGAGTGACACACATGTGATGTAGTTTACAAAGTAGTGCTTTGCTTTTATGTTCTTTCATTGGAAAATTGTTCCTGTTAGGAACAAGTTAGGTTTAGGGTTAGGGTTAGGTTAGGGTTAGGGTTAGGGTTAGGGTTAGGGTTAGGGTTAGGGGTAGGGTTAGGGTTAGGGTTAGGGTTAGGGTTAAGTGTTAGGGTTAGGGTTAGGGTTATATCACTTTTCAGTGTTCCTGTTATAATAATTGAACAGGCGACACGTATGTGAATTAGTTTATAAAGTTGTGCTTGGTATTTCTGTTCATTCGATAAAAACTTGTTTCTTTGCTGTACTCTAAGATATATCACTTTTCAGTTTTCCTGTATTCCTAATTGAGCGAGGGATGCACAGGTGATTTAGTTTACAAAGTAGTGCTTTGCTTTTCTGTTCTTTTGTTGGAAACTTGTTCCTGTGCTGTACAGTGTGATATATCACTTTTCAGTTTTCCTGTATTCCTAATTGAGCGAGCGACACACATGTGATGTAGTTTACAAAGTAGTGCTTTGCTTTTATGTTCTTTCATTGGAAACTTGTTCCTGTTAGGAACAAGTTAGGTTTAGGGTTAGGGTTAGGGTTAGGGTAGGGTTAGGGTTAGGGTTAGGGTTAGGGTTAGGGGTAGTGTTAGGGTTAGGGTTAGGGTTAGGGTTAGGGTTAAGGGTTAGGGATAGGGTTAGTTTTATATCACTTTTCAGTGTTCCTGTTATAATAATTGAACAGGCGACACGTATGTGAATTAGTTCACAAAGTTGTGCTTTGCGGTTCTGTTCATTCGATGAAAACTTGTTTCTTTGCTGTACACTAAGATATATCACTTTTCAGTTTTCCTGTATTCCTAATTGAGCGAGCAATGCACAGGTGATTTAGTTTACAAAGTAGTGCTTTTCTTCTCTCTTCTTTCGTTTTATACTTGTTCTTGTGCTGTACAGTGCGATATACCACTTTTCACTTTTCCTGTATTCCTAATTGAGTGAGCGACACACATTTGATTTAGTTTACAATGTACTGCTTTGCTTTTCTGTTCTTTCGTTGGAAACTTGTTCCTGTGCTGTACAGTGCGATATATCACTTTTCAGTTTTCCTGTATTCCAAATTGAGCGAGCGACACACATTTGATTTAGTTTACAAAGTTGTGCTTTGCTTTTCTGTTCTTTCATTGGAAACTTGTTCCTGTGTTGTACAGTGTGATATATCACTTTTCAGATTTCCTGTTATACTAATTGAACGGGCGACACATATGGGAATCAGGTTAGAAGGTTGTGCTTTGCTTTTCTGTTCTTTCGTTGGAAACTTGTTCCTGTGCTATACAGTGCGATATATCACTTTTCAGTTTTAGTGTATTCCGAAAAGAGCGAGTGACACACATGTGATTTAGTTTAAAAAGTTGTGCTTTGCTTTTCTGTTCTTTCATTGGAAACTTGTTCCTGTTAGGAAAAAGTTATGTTTAGGGTTAGGGTTAGGGTTAGCTTAGTGTTAGGGTTAGGGTTACGGTTAGGGTTAGGGTTAGGGTTAGGGTTAGGGTAGGGTTAAGGTTAGGGTTAGGGTTAGGGTTAGGGTTAGGGTTAAGGGTTAGGGTTAGGGTTAGGGTTATATCCCTTTTCAGTTTTCCTGTTATAATAATTGAACAGGCGACACGTAAGTCAATTAGTTTACAAAGTTGTGCTTTGCGGTTCTCTTCATTCGATGAAAACTTGTTTCCTTGCTGTACACTTCGATATATTACTTTTCAGTTTTCCTGTATTCCTATTTGAGCGAGCGATGCACAGGTGATTTAGTTTACAAAGTAGTGCTTTTCTTCTGTTCTTTCGTTGGATACTTGTTCTTGTGCTGTACAGTGCGATATATCACTTTTCACTTTTCCTGTATTCCTATTTGAGCGAGCGACACACATTTGATTCAGTTTACAATGTACTGCTTTGCTTTCTGTTCTTTCGTTGGAAACTTGTTCCTGTGCTGTACTGTGTGATATATCACTTTTCAGTTTTCCTGTATTCCTAATTGAGCGAGCGACACACATGTGATGTAGTTTACAAAGTAGTGCTTTGCTTTTATGTTCTTTCATTGGAAACTTGTTCCTGTTAGGAACAAGTTAGGTTTAGGGTTAGGGTTAGGGTTAGTGTAGGGTTAGGGTTAGGGTTAGGGTTAGGGGTAGGGTTAGGGTTAGGGTTAGGGTTAGGGTTAAGGGTTAGGGTTAGGGTTAGGGTTATATCACTTTTCAGTGTTCCTGTTATAATAATTGAACAGGCGACACGTATGTGAATTAGTTTACAAAGTAGTGCTTTGCTTTTATGTTCTTTCATTGGAAACTTGTTCCTGTTAGGAACAAGTTAGGTTTAGGGTTAGGGTTAGGGTTAGGGTAGGGTTAGGGTTAGGGTTAGGGTTAGGGTTAAGGGTTAGGGTTAGGGTTAGGGTTAGGGTTATATCACTTTTCAGTTTTCCTGTTATAATAATTGAACAGGTGACACGTATGTGTATTAGTTTACAAAGCTGTGCTTTGCTCCTCTGTTCATTCGATGAAAACTTGTTTCTTTGCCGTACACTTCGATATATCACTTTTCATTTTTCTGTATTCCTAATTGAACGAGCGATGCACAGGTGATTTAGTTTACAAAGTAATGCTTTGCTTTTCTGTTCCTTTGTTGGAAACTTGTTCCTGTGCTGTACAGTGTGATATATCACTTTTCAGTTTTCCTGTATTCCTAATTGAGCGAGCGACACACATGTGATGTAGTTTACAAAGTAGTGCTTTGCTTTTATGTTCTTTCATTGGAAACTTGTTCCTGTTAGGAACAAGTTAGGTTTAGGGTTAGGGTTAGGGTTAGGGTAGGGTTAGGGTTAGGGTTAGGGTTAGGGTTAGGGGTAGTGTTAGGGTTAGGGTTAGGGTTAGGGTTAGGGTTAGGGTTAAGGGTTAGGGATAGGGTTAGTTTTATATCACTTTTCAGTGTTCCTGTTATAATAATTGAACAGGCGACACGTATGTGAATTAGTTCACAAAGTTGTGCTTTGCGGTTCTGTTCATTCGATGAAAACTTGTTTCTTTGCTGTACACTAAGATATATCACTTTTCAGTTTTCCTGTATTCCTAATTGAGCGAGCAATGCACAGGTGATTTAGTTTACAAAGTAGTGCTTTTCTTCTCTCTTCTTTCGTTTTATACTTGTTCTTGTGCTGTACAGTGCGATATATCACTTTTCACTTTTCCTGTATTCCTAATTGAGTGAGCGACACACATTTGATTTAGTTTACAATGTACTGCTTTGCTTTTCTGTTCTTTCGTTGGAAACTTGTTCCTGTGCTGTACAGTGCGATATATCACTTTTCAGTTTTCCTGTATTCCTAATTGAGCGAGCGACACACATTTGATTTAGTTTACAAAGTTGTGCTTTGCTTTTCTGTTCTTTCATTGGAAACTTGTTCCTGTGTTGTACAGTGTGATATATCACTTTTCAGATTTCCTGTTATACTAATTGAACGGGCGACACATATGGGAATCAGGTTAGAAGGTTGTGCTTTGCTTTTCTGTTCTTTCGTTGGAAACTTGTTCCTGTGCTATACAGTGCGATATATCACTTTTCAGTTTTAGTGTATTCCGAAAAGAGCGAGTGACACACATGTGATTTAGTTTAAAAAGTTGTGCTTTGCTTTTCTGTTCTTTCATTGGAAACTTGTTCCTGTTAGGAAAAAGTTATGTTTAGGGTTAGGGTTAGGGTTAGCTTAGTGTTAGGGTTAGGGTTACGGTTAGGGTTAGGGTTAGGGTTAGGGTTAGGGTAGGGTTAAGGTTAGGGTTAGGGTTAGGGTTAGGGTTAGGGTTAAGGGTTAGGGTTAGGGTTAGGGTTATATCCCTTTTCAGTTTTCCTGTTATAATAATTGAACAGGCGACACGTATGTCAATTAGTTAACAAAGTTGTGCTTTGCGGTTCTCTTCATTCGATGAAAATTGTTTCCTTGCTGTACACTTCGATATATCACTTTTCAGTTTTCCTGTATTCCTATTTGAGCGAGCGATGCACAGGTAATTTAGTTTACAAAGTAGTGCTTTTCTTCTGTTCTTTCGTTGGATACTTGTTCTTGTGCTGTACAGTGCGATATATCACTTTTCACTTTTCCTGTATTCCTATTTGAGCGAGCGACACACATTTGATTCAGTTTACAATGTACTGCTTTGCTTTCTGTTCTTTCGTTGGAAACTTGTTCCTGTGCTGTACTGTGTGATATATCACTTTTCAGTTTTCCTGTATTCCTAATTGAGCGAGCGACACACATGTGATGTAGTTTACAAAGTAGTGCTTTGCTTTTATGTTCTTTCATTGGAAACTTGTTCCTGTTAGGAACAAGTTAGGTTTAGGGTTAGGGTTAGGGTTAGTGTAGGGTTAGGGTTAGGGTTAGGGTTAGGGGTAGGGTTAGGGTTAGGGTTAGGGTTAGGGTTAAGGGTTAGGGTTAGGGTTAGGGTTATATCACTTTTCAGTGTTCCTGTTATAATAATTGAACAGGCGACACGTATGTGAATTAGTTTACAAAGTAGTGCTTTGCTTTTATGTTCTTTCATTGGAAACTTGTTCCTGTTAGGAACAAGTTAGGTTTAGGGTTAGGGTTAGGGTTAGGGTAGGGTTAGGGTTAGGGTTAGGGTTAGGGTTAAGGGTTAGGGTTAGGGTTAGGGTTAGGGTTATATCACTTTTCAGTTTTCCTGTTATAATAATTGAACAGGTGACACGTATGTGTATTAGTTTACAAAGCTGTGCTTTGCTCCTCTGTTCATTCGATGAAAACTTGTTTCTTTGCCGTACACTTCGATATATCACTTTTCATTTTTCTGTATTCCTAATTGAACGAGCGATGCACAGGTGATTTAGTTTACAAAGTAATGCTTTGCTTTTCTGTTCCTTTGTTGGAAACTTGTTTCTGTGCTGTACAGTGTGATATATCACTTTTCAGTTTTCCTGTATTCCTAATTGAGCGAGCGACACACATGTGATGTAGTTTATAAAGTAGTGCTTTGCTTTTATGTTCTTTCATTGGAAACTTGTTCCTGTTAGGAACAAGTTAGGTTTAGGGTTAGGGTTAGGGTTAGGGTAGGGTTAGGGTTAGGGTTAGGGTTAGGGTTAGGGGTAGGGTTAGGGTTAGGGTTAGGGTTAGGGTTAAGGGTTAGGGTTAGGGTTAGGGTTATATCACTTTTCAGTGTTCCTGTTATAATAATTGAACAGGCGACACGTATGTGAATTAGTTTCCAAAGTTGTGCTTGGCGTTTCTGTTCATTCGATGAAAACTTGTTTCTTTGCTGTACACTAAGATATATGACTTTTCATTTTTCCTGTATTCCTAATTGAGCGAGCAATGCACAGGTGATTTAGTTTACAAAGTAGTGCTTTTCTTCTCTGTTCTTTCGTTGGATACTTGTTCTTGTGCTGTACAGTGCGATATATCACTTTTCACTTTTCCTGTATTCCTATTTGAGTGAGCGACACACATTTGATTTAGTTTACAATGTACTTCTTTGCTTTTCTGTTCTTTCGTTGGAAACTTGTTCCTGTGCTGTACAGTGTGATATATCACTTTTCAGTTTTCCTGTTATACTAACTGAACGGGCGACACATATGGGAATTAGGTTAGAAAGTTGTGCTTTGCTTTTCTGTTCTTTCGTTGGAAATTTGTTCCTGTGCTATACAGTGCGATATATCACTTTTCAGTTTTCCTGTATTCCTAATTGAGCGAGTGACACACATGTGATTTAGTTTACAAAGTTGTGCTTTGCTTTTCTGTTCTTTCATTGTAAACTTGTTCCTGTTAGGAACAAGTTATGTTTAGGGTTAAGGTTAGGGTTAGCTTAGTGTTAGGGTTAGGGTTACGGTTAGGGTTAGGGTTAGGGTTAGGGTAGGGTTAGGGTTAGGGTTACGGTTAGGGTTAGGGTTAGGGTAGGGTTAGGGTTAGGGTTAGGGTTAGGGTTAGGGTAGGGTTAGGGTTAGTGTTTGGGTTAGGGTTAGGGTTAGGGTTAGGGTAGGGTTAGGGTTAGGGTTAGGGTTATATCACTTTTCAGTTTTCCTGTTATAATAATTGAACAGGCGACACGTATGTCAATTAGTTTACAAAGTTGTGCTTTGCGGTTCTGTTCATTCGATGAAAACTTGTTTCCTTGCTGTACACTTCGATATATCACTATTCAGTTTTCCTGTATTCCTATTTGAGTGAGCGATGCACAGGTGATTTAGTTTACAAAGTAGTGCTTTTCTTCTCTGTTCTTTCGTTGGATACTTGTTCTTGTGTTGTACAGTGCGATATATCACTTTTCAGTTTTCCTGTATTCCTAATTGAGCGAGGGACACACATGTGATTTAGTTTACAAAGTTGTGCTTTGCTTTTCTGTTCTTTCATTGGAAACTTGTTCCTGTTAGGAACAAGTTATGTTTAGGGTTAGGGTTAGGGTTAGCTTAGTGTTAGAGTTAGGGTTACGGTTAGGGTTAGGGTTAGGGTTAGGGTAGGGTTAGGGTTAGTGTTAGGGTTAGGGTTAGGGTTAGGGTTAGGGTAGGGTTAGGGTTAGGTTTAGGGTTAGGGTTAGGGTTAGGGTTAGGGTAGGGTTAGGGTTAGGGTTAGGGTTAGGGTTAAGGGTTAGGGTTAGGGTTAGGGTTAGGGTTATATCACTTTTCAGTGTTCCTGTTATAATAATTGAACAGGCGACACGTATGTGAATTAGTTTCCAAAGTTGTGCTTGGCGTTTCTGTTCATTCGATGAAAACTTGTTCCTTTGCTGTACACTAAGATATATCACTTTTCAGTTTTCCTGTATTCCTAATTGAGCGAGCAATGCACACGTGATTTAGTTTACAAAGTAGTGCTTTTCTTCTCTGTTCTTTCGTTGGATACTTGTTCTTGTGCTGTACAGTGCGATATATCACTTTTCACTTTTCCTGTATTCCTATTTGAGTGAGTGACACACATTTGATTTAGTTTACAATGTACTTCTTTGCTTTTCTGTTCTTTCGTTGGAAACTTGTTCCTGTGCTGTACAGTGTGATATATCACTTTTCAGTTTTCCTGTAATACTAACTGAACGGGCGACACATATGGGAATTAGGTTAGAATGTTGTGCTTTGGTTTTCTGTTCTTTCGTTGGAAATTTGTTCCTGTGCTATACAGTGCGATATATCACTTTTCAGTTTACCAGTATTCCTAATTGAGCGAGTGACACACATGTGATTTAGTTTACAAAGTTGTGCTTTGCTTTTCTGTTCTTTCATTGTAAACTTGTTCCTGTTAGGAACAAGTTATGTTTAGGGTTAGGGTTAGGGTTAGCTTAGTGTTAGGGTTAGGGTTACGGTTAGGGTTAGGGTTAGGGTTAGGGTAGGGTTAGGGTTAGGGTTAGGGTTAGGGTTAGGTTAGGGTTAGGGTTAGGGTTAGGGTTAGGGTTAGGGTAGGGTTAGGGTTAGTGTTTGGGTTAGGGTTAGGGTTAGGGTTAGGGTAGGGTTAGGGTTAGGGTTAGGGTTATATCACTTTTCAGTTTTCCTGTTATAATAATTGAACAGGCGACACGTATGTCAATTAGTTTACAAAGTTGTGCTTTGCGGTTCTGTTCATTCGATGAAAACTTGTTTCCTTGCTGTACACTTCGATATATCACTTTTCAGTTTTCCTGTATTCCTATTTGAGCGAGCGATGCACAGGTGATTTAGTTTACAAAGTAGTGCTTTTCTTCTCTGTTCTTTCGTTGGATACTTGTTCTTGTGCTGTACAGTGCGATATATCACTTTTCAGTTTTCCTGTATTCCTAATTGAGCGAGGGACACACATGTGATTTAGTTTACAAAGTTGTGCTTTGCTTTTCTATTCTGTCATTGGAAACTTGTTCCTGTTAGGTCAAGTTATGTTTAGGGTTAGGGTTAGGGTTAGGTTAGTGTTAGGGTTAGGGTTACGGTTAGGGTTAGGGTTAGGGTTAGGGTAGGGTTAGGGTTAGTGTTAGGGTTAGGGTTAGGGTTAGGGTTAGGGTAGGGTTAGGGTTAGGGTTAGGGTTAGGGTTAAGGGTTAGGGTTAGGGTTAGGGTTATATCACTTTTCAGTTTTCCTGTTATAATAATTGAACAGGCGACACGTATGTCAATTAGTTTACAAAGTTGTGCTTTGCGGTTCTGTTCATTCGATGAAAACTTGTTTCCTTGCTGTACACTTCGATATATCACTTTTCAGTTTTCCTGTATTCCTAATTGAGCGAGCAATGCACAGGTGATTTAGTTTACAAAGTAGTGCTTTTCTTCTCTCTTCTTTCGTTTTATACTTGTTCTTGTGCTGTACAGTGCGATATATCACTTTTCACTTTTCCTGTATTCCTAATTGAGTGAGCGACACACATTTGATTTAGTTTACAATGTACTGCTTTGCTTTTCTGTTCTTTCGTTGGAAACTTGTTCCTGTGCTGTACAGTGCGATATATCACTTTTCAGTTTTCCTGTATTCCTAATTGAGCGAGCGACACACATTTGATTTAGTTTACAAAGTTGTGCTTTGCTTTTCTGTTCTTTCATTGGAAACTTGTTCCTGTGTTGTACAGTGTGATATATCACTTTTCAGATTTCCTGTTATACTAATTGAACGGGCGACACATATGGGAATCAGGTTAGAAGGTTGTGCTTTGCTTTTCTGTTCTTTCGTTGGAAACTTGTTCCTGTGCTATACAGTGCGATATATCACTTTTCAGTTTTAGTGTATTCCGAAAAGAGCGAGTGACACACATGTGATTTAGTTTAAAAAGTTGTGCTTTGCTTTTCTGTTCTTTCATTGGAAACTTGTTCCTGTTAGGAAAAAGTTATGTTTAGGGTTAGGGTTAGGGTTAGCTTAGTGTTAGGGTTAGGGTTACGGTTAGGGTTAGGGTTAGGGTTAGGGTTAGGGTAGGGTTAAGGTTAGGGTTAGGGTTAGGGTTAGGGTTAGGGTTAAGGGTTAGGGTTAGGGTTAGGGTTATATCCCTTTTCAGTTTTCCTGTTATAATAATTGAACAGGCGACACGTATGTCAATTAGTTAACAAAGTTGTGCTTTGCGGTTCTCTTCATTCGATGAAAATTGTTTCCTTGCTGTACACTTCGATATATCACTTTTCAGTTTTCCTGTATTCCTATTTGAGCGAGCGATGCACAGGTAATTTAGTTTACAAAGTAGTGCTTTTCTTCTGTTCTTTCGTTGGATACTTGTTCTTGTGCTGTACAGTGCGATATATCACTTTTCACTTTTCCTGTATTCCTATTTGAGCGAGCGACACACATTTGATTCAGTTTACAATGTACTGCTTTGCTTTCTGTTCTTTCGTTGGAAACTTGTTCCTGTGCTGTACTGTGTGATATATCACTTTTCAGTTTTCCTGTATTCCTAATTGAGCGAGCGACACACATGTGATGTAGTTTACAAAGTAGTGCTTTGCTTTTATGTTCTTTCATTGGAAACTTGTTCCTGTTAGGAACAAGTTAGGTTTAGGGTTAGGGTTAGGGTTAGTGTAGGGTTAGGGTTAGGGTTAGGGTTAGGGGTAGGGTTAGGGTTAGGGTTAGGGTTAGGGTTAAGGGTTAGGGTTAGGGTTAGGGTTATATCACTTTTCAGTGTTCCTGTTATAATAATTGAACAGGCGACACGTATGTGAATTAGTTTACAAAGTAGTGCTTTGCTTTTATGTTCTTTCATTGGAAACTTGTTCCTGTTAGGAACAAGTTAGGTTTAGGGTTAGGGTTAGGGTTAGGGTAGGGTTAGGGTTAGGGTTAGGGTTAGGGTTAAGGGTTAGGGTTAGGGTTAGGGTTAGGGTTATATCACTTTTCAGTTTTCCTGTTATAATAATTGAACAGGTGACACGTATGTGTATTAGTTTACAAAGCTGTGCTTTGCTCCTCTGTTCATTCGATGAAAACTTGTTTCTTTGCCGTACACTTCGATATATCACTTTTCATTTTTCTGTATTCCTAATTGAACGAGCGATGCACAGGTGATTTAGTTTACAAAGTAATGCTTTGCTTTTCTGTTCCTTTGTTGGAAACTTGTTTCTGTGCTGTACAGTGTGATATATCACTTTTCAGTTTTCCTGTATTCCTAATTGAGCGAGCGACACACATGTGATGTAGTTTATAAAGTAGTGCTTTGCTTTTATGTTCTTTCATTGGAAACTTGTTCCTGTTAGGAACAAGTTAGGTTTAGGGTTAGGGTTAGGGTTAGGGTAGGGTTAGGGTTAGGGTTAGGGTTAGGGTTAGGGGTAGGGTTAGGGTTAGGGTTAGGGTTAGGGTTAAGGGTTAGGGTTAGGGTTAGGGTTATATCACTTTTCAGTGTTCCTGTTATAATAATTGAACAGGCGACACGTATGTGAATTAGTTTCCAAAGTTGTGCTTGGCGTTTCTGTTCATTCGATGAAAACTTGTTTCTTTGCTGTACACTAAGATATATGACTTTTCATTTTTCCTGTATTCCTAATTGAGCGAGCAATGCACAGGTGATTTAGTTTACAAAGTAGTGCTTTTCTTCTCTGTTCTTTCGTTGGATACTTGTTCTTGTGCTGTACAGTGCGATATATCACTTTTCACTTTTCCTGTATTCCTATTTGAGTGAGCGACACACATTTGATTTAGTTTACAATGTACTTCTTTGCTTTTCTGTTCTTTCGTTGGAAACTTGTTCCTGTGCTGTACAGTGTGATATATCACTTTTCAGTTTTCCTGTTATACTAACTGAACGGGCGACACATATGGGAATTAGGTTAGAAAGTTGTGCTTTGCTTTTCTGTTCTTTCGTTGGAAATTTGTTCCTGTGCTATACAGTGCGATATATCACTTTTCAGTTTTCCTGTATTCCTAATTGAGCGAGTGACACACATGTGATTTAGTTTACAAAGTTGTGCTTTGCTTTTCTGTTCTTTCATTGTAAACTTGTTCCTGTTAGGAACAAGTTATGTTTAGGGTTAAGGTTAGGGTTAGCTTAGTGTTAGGGTTAGGGTTACGGTTAGGGTTAGGGTTAGGGTTAGGGTAGGGTTAGGGTTAGGGTTACGGTTAGGGTTAGGGTTAGGGTAGGGTTAGGGTTAGGGTTAGGGTTAGGGTTAGGGTTAGGGTAGGGTTAGGGTTAGTGTTTGGGTTAGGGTTAGGGTTAGGGTTAGGGTAGGGTTAGGGTTAGGGTTAGGGTTATATCACTTTTCAGTTTTCCTGTTATAATAATTGAACAGGCGACACGTATGTCAATTAGTTTACAAAGTTGTGCTTTGCGGTTCTGTTCATTCGATGAAAACTTGTTTCCTTGCTGTACACTTCGATATATCACTATTCAGTTTTCCTGTATTCCTATTTGAGTGAGCGATGCACAGGTGATTTAGTTTACAAAGTAGTGCTTTTCTTCTCTGTTCTTTCGTTGGATACTTGTTCTTGTGTTGTACAGTGCGATATATCACTTTTCAGTTTTCCTGTATTCCTAATTGAGCGAGGGACACACATGTGATTTAGTTTACAAAGTTGTGCTTTGCTTTTCTGTTCTTTCATTGGAAACTTGTTCCTGTTAGGAACAAGTTATGTTTAGGGTTAGGGTTAGGGTTAGCTTAGTGTTAGAGTTAGGGTTACGGTTAGGGTTAGGGTTAGGGTTAGGGTAGGGTTAGGGTTAGTGTTAGGGTTAGGGTTAGGGTTAGGGTTAGGGTAGGGTTAGGGTTAGGTTTAGGGTTAGGGTTAGGGTTAGGGTTAGGGTAGGGTTAGGGTTAGGGTTAGGGTTAGGGTTAAGGGTTAGGGTTAGGGTTAGGGTTAGGGTTATATCACTTTTCAGTGTTCCTGTTATAATAATTGAACAGGCGACACGTATGTGAATTAGTTTCCAAAGTTGTGCTTGGCGTTTCTGTTCATTCGATGAAAACTTGTTCCTTTGCTGTACACTAAGATATATCACTTTTCAGTTTTCCTGTATTCCTAATTGAGCGAGCAATGCACACGTGATTTAGTTTACAAAGTAGTGCTTTTCTTCTCTGTTCTTTCGTTGGATACTTGTTCTTGTGCTGTACAGTGCGATATATCACTTTTCACTTTTCCTGTATTCCTATTTGAGTGAGTGACACACATTTGATTTAGTTTACAATGTACTTCTTTGCTTTTCTGTTCTTTCGTTGGAAACTTGTTCCTGTGCTGTACAGTGTGATATATCACTTTTCAGTTTTCCTGTAATACTAACTGAACGGGCGACACATATGGGAATTAGGTTAGAATGTTGTGCTTTGGTTTTCTGTTCTTTCGTTGGAAATTTGTTCCTGTGCTATACAGTGCGATATATCACTTTTCAGTTTACCAGTATTCCTAATTGAGCGAGTGACACACATGTGATTTAGTTTACAAAGTTGTGCTTTGCTTTTCTGTTCTTTCATTGTAAACTTGTTCCTGTTAGGAACAAGTTATGTTTAGGGTTAGGGTTAGGGTTAGCTTAGTGTTAGGGTTAGGGTTACGGTTAGGGTTAGGGTTAGGGTTAGGGTAGGGTTAGGGTTAGGGTTAGGGTTAGGGTTAGGTTAGGGTTAGGGTTAGGGTTAGGGTTAGGGTTAGGGTAGGGTTAGGGTTAGTGTTTGGGTTAGGGTTAGGGTTAGGGTTAGGGTAGGGTTAGGGTTAGGGTTAGGGTTATATCACTTTTCAGTTTTCCTGTTATAATAATTGAACAGGCGACACGTATGTCAATTAGTTTACAAAGTTGTGCTTTGCGGTTCTGTTCATTCGATGAAAACTTGTTTCCTTGCTGTACACTTCGATATATCACTTTTCAGTTTTCCTGTATTCCTATTTGAGCGAGCGATGCACAGGTGATTTAGTTTACAAAGTAGTGCTTTTCTTCTCTGTTCTTTCGTTGGATACTTGTTCTTGTGCTGTACAGTGCGATATATCACTTTTCAGTTTTCCTGTATTCCTAATTGAGCGAGGGACACACATGTGATTTAGTTTACAAAGTTGTGCTTTGCTTTTCTATTCTGTCATTGGAAACTTGTTCCTGTTAGGTCAAGTTATGTTTAGGGTTAGGGTTAGGGTTAGGTTAGTGTTAGGGTTAGGGTTACGGTTAGGGTTAGGGTTAGGGTTAGGGTAGGGTTAGGGTTAGTGTTAGGGTTAGGGTTAGGGTTAGGGTTAGGGTAGGGTTAGGGTTAGGGTTAGGGTTAGGGTTAAGGGTTAGGGTTAGGGTTAGGGTTATATCACTTTTCAGTTTTCCTGTTATAATAATTGAACAGGCGACACGTATGTCAATTAGTTTACAAAGTTGTGCTTTGCGGTTCTGTTCATTCGATGAAAACTTGTTTCCTTGCTGTACACTTCGATATATCACTTTTCAGTTTTCTGTATTCCTATTTGAGCGAGCGATGCACAGGTGATTCAGTTTACAAAGTAGTGCTTTTCTTTTCTGTTCTTTCGTTGGATACTTGTTCTTGTGCTGTACAGTGCGATATATCACTTTTCAGTTTTCCTGTATTCCTAATTGAGCGAGCGACACACATTTGATTTAGTTTACAATGTACTGCTTTGCTTTTCTGTTCTTTCGTTGGAAAATTGTTCCTGTGCTGTACAGTGTGATATATCACTTTTCAGTTTTCCTGTTATACTAATTGAACGGGCGACACATATGTGAATTAGTTTACAAAGTTGTGATTTGCTTTTCTATTCTTTCATTGGAAACTTTTTCCTGTTAGTAACAAGTTAGGGTTAGGGTTAGGGTTAAGGTTTGTTAGGGTTAGGTTTAGGGTTAGGGTTATATCACTTTTCAGTTTTCCTGTTATAATAATTGAACAGGCAACACGTATGTGAATTAGTTTACAAAGTTGTGCTTTGCGTTTCTGTTCATTCGCTGAAAACTTGTTCCTTTGCCGTACACTTCGATATATGACTTTTCAGTTTTCCTGTATTCCTAATTGAGCGAGCGATGCACAGGTTATTTACTTTAGAAAGTAGTGCTTTGCTTCTCTTTTCTTTCTTTGGAAACTTGTTCCTGTGCTATACAGTGCGATATATCACTTTTCAGTTTTCCTGTATTCCAAATTGAGCGAGCGACACACATTTGATTTAGTTTACAAAGTTGTGCTTTGCTTTTCTGTTCTTTCATTGGAAACTTGTTCCTGTGTTGTACATAGTGATATATCACTTTTCAGTTTTCCTGTTATACTAATTGAATGGGCGACACATATGGGAATTAGGTTAGAAAGTTGTGCTTTGCTTTTCTGTTCTTTCGTTGGAAACTTGTTCCTGTGCTATACAGTGCGATATATCACTTTTCAGTTTTACCGTATTCCCGAAAAGTGCGAGTGACACACATGTGATTTAGTTTACAATGTTGTGCTTTGCTTTTCTGTTCTTTCATTGGAAACTTGTTCCTCTGTTGTACAGTGTGATATATCACTTTTCAGTTTTCCTGTTATACTAATTGAACTGGCGACACATATGTGAATTAGTTTACAAAGTTGTGATTTGCTTTTCTATTCTTTCATTGGAAACTTTTTCCTGTTAGTAACAAGTTAGGGTTAGGGTTAGGGTTAGGGTTAGGTTTAGGGTTAGGTTTAGGGTTAGGGTTATATCACTTTTCAGTTTTCCTGTTATAATAATTGAACAGGCGACATGTATGTGAATTAGTTTACAAAGTTGTGCTTTGCGTTTCTGTTCATTCGCTGAAAACTTGTTCCTTTGCCGTACACTTCGATATATGACTTTTCAGTTTTCCTGTATTCCTAATTGAGCGAGCGATGCACAGGTTATTTACTTTAGAAAGTAGTGCTTTGCTTCTCTTTTCTTTCTTTGGAAACTTGTTCCTGTGCTGTACAGTGCGATATATCACTTTTCAGTTTTCCTGTATTCCAAATTGAGCGAGCGACACACATTTGATTTAGTTTACAAAGTTGTGCTTTGCTTTTCTGATCTTTCATTGGAAACTTGTTCCTGTGTTGTACAGTGTGATATATCACTTTTCAGTTTTCCTGTTATACTAATTGAACGGGCGACACATATGGGAATTAGGTTAGAAGGTTGTGCTTTGCTTTTCTGTTCTTTCGTTGGAAACTTGTTCCTGTGCTATACAGTGCGATATATCACTTTTCAGTTTTCCTGTTATACTAACTGAACGGGCGACACATATGGGAATTAGGTTAGAAAGTTGTGCTTTGGTTTTCTCTTCTTTCATTGGAAACTTGTTCCTGTGCTATACAGTGCGATATATCACTTTTCAGTTTTCCTGTATTCCTAATTGAGCGAGTGACACACATGTGATTTAGTTTACAAAGTTGTGCTTTGCTTTTCTGTTCTTTCATTGTAAACTTGTTCCTGTTAGGAACAAGTTATGTTTAGGGTTAGGGTTAGGGTTAGCTTAGTGTTAGGGTTAGGGTTACGGTTAGGGTTAGGGTTAGGGTTAGGGTAGGGTTAGGGTTAGGATTAGGGTTAGGGTTAGGGTTAGGGTAGGGTTAGGGTTAGGGTTAGGGTTAGGGTTAGGGTAGGGTTAGGGTTAGTGTTTGGGTTAGGGTTAGGGTTAGGGTTAGGGTAGGGTTAGGGTTAGGGTTAGGGTTATATCACTTTTCAGTTTTCCTGTTATAATAATTGAACAGGCGACACGTATGTCAATTAGTTTACAAAGTTGTGCTTTGCGGTTCTGTTCATTCGATGAAAACTTGTTTCCTTGCTGTACACTTCGATATATCACTTTTCAGTTTTCCTGTATTCCTATTTGAGCGAGCGATGCACAGGTGATTTAGTTTACAAAGTAGTGCATTTCTTCTCTGTTCTTTCGTTGGATACTTGTTCTTGTGGTGTACAGTGCGATATATCACTTTTCAGTTTTCCTGTATTCCTAATTGAGCGAGGGACACACATGTGATTTAGTTTACAAAGTTGTGCTTTGCTTTTCTGTTCTTTCATTGGAAACTTGTTCCTGTTAGGAACAAGTTATGTTTAGGGTTAGGGTTAGGGTTAGCTTAGTGTTAGGGTTAGGGTTACGGTTAGGGTTAGGGTTAGGGTTAGGGTAGGGTTAGGGTTAGTGTTAGGGTTAGGGTTAGGGTTAGGGTAGGGTTAGGGTTAGGGTTAGGGTTAAGGGTTAGGGTTAGGGTTAGGGTTAGGGTTATATCACTTTTCAGTTTTCCTGTTATAATAATTGAACAGGCGACACGTATGTCAATTAGTTTACAAAGTTGTGCTTTGCGGTTCTGTTCATTCGATGAAAACTTGTTTCCTTGCTGTACACTTCGATATATCACTTTTCAGTTTTCCTGTATTCCTATTTGAGCGAGCGATGCACAGGTGATTTAGTTTACAAAGTAGTGCTTTTCTTCTCTGTTCTTTCGTTGGATACTTGTTCTTGTGCTGTACAGTGTGATATATCACTTTTCAGTTTTCCTGTATTCCTAATTGAGCGAACGACACACATTTGATTTAGTTTACAATGTACTGCTTTGCTTTTCTGTTCTTTCGTTGGAAACTTGTTCCTGTGCTGTACAGTGTGATATATCACTTTTCAGTTTTCCTGTTATACTAATTGAACGGGCGACACATATGTGAATTAGTTTACAAAGTTGTGATTTGCTTTTCTATTCTTTCATTGGAAACTTTTTCCTGTTAGTAACAAGTTAGGGTTAGGGTTAGGGTTAGGGTGTGTTAGGGTTAGGTTTAGGGTTAGGGTTATATCACTTTTCAGTTTTCCTGTTATAATAATTGAACAGGCGACATGTATGTGAATTAGTTTACAAAGTTGTGCTTTGCGTTTCTGTTCATTCGCTGAAAACTTGTTCCTTTGCCGTACACTTCGATATATGACTTTTCAGTTTTCCTGTATTCCTAATTGAGCGAGCGATGCACAGGTTATTTACTTTAGAAAGTAGTGCTTTGCTTCTCTTTTCTTTCTTTGGAAACTTGTTCCTGTGCTGTACAGTGCGATATATCACTTTTCAGTTTTCCTGTATTCCAAATTGAGCGAGCGACACACATTTGATTTAGTTTACAAAGTTGTGCTTTGCTTTTCTGTTCTTTCATTGGAAACTTGTTCCTGTGTTGTACAGTGTGATATATCACTTTTCAGTTTTCCTGTTATACTAATTGAATGGGCGACACATATGGGAATTAGGTTAGAAAGTTGTGCTTTGCTTTTCTGTTCTTTCGTTGGAAACTTGTTCCTGTGCTATACAGTGCGATATATCACTTTTCAGTTTTACCGTATTCCGAAAAGTGCGAGTGACACACATGTGATTTAGTTTACAATGTTGTGCTTTGCTTTTCTGTTCTTTCATTGGAAACTTGTTCCTCTGTTGTACAGTGTGATATATCACTTTTCAGTTTTCCTGTTATACTAATTGAACTGGCGACACATATGTGAATTAGTTTACAAAGTTGTGATTTGCTTTTCTATTCTTTCATTGGAAACTTTTTCCTGTTAGTAACAAGTTAGGGTTAGGGTTAGGGTTAGGGTTAGGTTTAGGGTTAGGTTTAGGGTTAGGGTTATATCACTTTTCAGTTTTCCTGTTATAATAATTGAACAGGCGACATGTATGTGAATTAGTTTACAAAGTTGTGCTTTGCGTTTCTGTTCATTCGCTGAAAACTTGTTCCTTTGCCGTACACTTCGATATATGACTTTTCAGTTTTCCTGTATTCCTAATTGAGCGAGCGATGCACAGGTTATTTACTTTAGAAAGTAGTGCTTTGCTTCTCTTTTCTTTCTTTGGAAACTTGTTCCTGTGCTGTACAGTGCGATATATCACTTTTCAGTTTTCCTGTATTCCAAATTGAGCGAGCGACACACATTTGATTTAGTTTACAAAGTTGTGCTTTGCTTTTCTGATCTTTCATTGGAAACTTGTTCCTGTGTTGTACAGTGTGATATATCACTTTTCAGTTTTCCTGTTATACTAATTGAACGGGCGACACATATGGGAATTAGGTTAGAAGGTTGTGCTTTGCTTTTCTGTTCTTTCGTTGGAAACTTGTTCCTGTGCTATACAGTGCGATATATCACTTTTCAGTTTTCCTGTTATACTAACTGAACGGGCGACACATATGGGAATTAGGTTTGAAAGTTGTGCTTTGGTTTTCTGTTCTTTCGTTGGAAACTTGTTCCTGTGTTATACAGTGCGATATATCACTTTTCAGTTTTCCTGTATTCCTAATTGAGCGAGTGACACACATGTGATTTAGTTTACAAAGTTGTGCTTTGCTTTTCTGTTCTTTCATTGTAAACTTGTTCCTGTTAGGAACAAGTTATGTTTAGGGTTAGGGTTAGGGTTAGCTTAGTGTTAGGGTTAGGGTTACGGTTAGGGTTAGGGTTAGGGTTAGGGTAGGGTTAAGGTTAGGGTTAGGGTTAGGGTTAGGGTAGGGTTAGGGTTAGGGTTAGGGTTAGGGTTAGGGTAGGGTTAGGGTTAGTGTTTGGGTTAGGGTTAGGGTTAGGGTTAGGGTTAGGGTAGGGTTAGGGTTAGGGTTAGGGTTATATCACTTTTCAGTTTTCCTGTTATAATAATTGAACAGGCGACACGTATGTCAATTAGTTTACAAAGTTGTGCTTTGCGGTTCTGTTCATTCGATGAAAACTTGTTTCCTTGCTGTACACTTCGATATATCACTTTTCAGTTTTCCTGTATTCCTATTTGAGCGAGCGATGCACAGGTGATTTAGTTTACAAAGTAGTGCTTTTCTTCTGTTCTTTCGTTGGATACTTGTTCTTGTGGTGTACAGTGCGATATATCACTTTTCAGTTTTCCTGTATTCCTAATTGAGCGAGGGACACACATGTGATTTAGTTTACAAAGTTGTGCTTTGCTTTTCTGTTCTTTCATTGGAAACTTGTTCCTGTTAGGAACAAGTTATGTTTAGGGTTAGGGTTAGGGTTAGCTTAGTGTTAGGGTTAGGGTTACGGTTAGGGTTAGGGTTAGGGTTAGGGTAGGGTTAGGGTTAGTGTTAGGGTTAGGGTTAGGGTTAGGGTAGGGTTAGGGTTAGGGTTAGGGTTAAGGGTTAGGGTTAGGGTTAGGGTTAGGGTTATATCACTTTTCAGTTTTCCTGTTATAATAATTGAACAGGCGACACGTATGTCAATTAGTTTACAAAGTTGTGCTTTGCGGTTCTGTTCATTCGATGAAAACTTGTTTCCTTGCTGTACACTTCGATATATCACTTTTCAGTTTTCCTGTATTCCTATTTGAGCGAGCGATGCACAGGTGATTTAGTTTACAAAGTAGTGCTTTTCTTCTCTGTTCTTTCGTTGGATACTTGTTCTTGTGCTGTACAGTGTGATATATCACTTTTCAGTTTTCCTGTATTCCTAATTGAGCGAGCGACACACATTTGATTTAGTTTACAATGTACTGCTTTGCTTTTCTGTTCTTTCGTTGGAAACTTGTTCCTGTGCTGTACAGTGTGATATATCACTTTTCAGTTTTCCTGTTATACTAATTGAACGGGCGACACATATGTGAATTAGTTTACAAAGTTGTGATTTGCTTTTCTATTCTTTCATTGGAAACTTTTTCCTGTTAGTAACAAGTTAGGGTTAGGGTTAGGGTTAGGGTGTGTTAGGGTTAGGTTTAGGGTTAGGGTTATATCACTTTTCAGTTTTCCTGTTATAATAATTGAACAGGCGACATGTATGTGAGTTAGTTTACAAAGTTGTGCTTTGCATTTCTGTTCATTCGCTGAAAACTTGTTCCTTTGCCGTACACTTCGATATATGACTTTTCAGTTTTCCTGTATTCCTAATTGAGTGAGCGATGCACAGGTTATTTACTTTAGAAAGTAGTGCTTGCTTCTCTTTTCTTTCTTTGGAAACTTGTTCCTGTGCTGTACAGTGCGATATAT
Organism: Meriones unguiculatus; assembly: GCF_030254825.1. NCBI lineage: Eukaryota > Metazoa > Chordata > Mammalia > Rodentia > Muridae > Meriones > Meriones unguiculatus. The sequence goes on from NC_083358.1 coordinate 45,591,250, forward strand.
CACTTTTCAGTTTTCCTGTATTCCAAATTGAGCTAGCGACACACATTTGATTTAGTTTACAAAGTTGTGCTTTGCTTTTCTGTTCTTTCATTGGAAACTTGTTCCTGTGTTGTACAGTGTGATATATCACTTTTCAGTTTTCCTGTTATACTAATTGAATGGGCGACACATATGGGAATTAGGTTAGAAAGTTGTGCTTTGCTTTTCTGTTCTTTCGTTGGAAACTTGTTCCTGTGCTATACAGTGCGATATATGACTTTTCAGTTTTACCGTATTCCGAAAAGTGCGAGTGACACACATGTGATTTAGTTTACAATGTTGTGCTTTGCTTTTCTGTTCTTTCATTGGAAACTTGTTCCTCTGTTGTACAGTGTGATATATCACTTTTCAGTTTTCCTGTTATACTAATTGAACTGGCGACACATATGTGAATTAGTTTACAAAGTTGTGATTTGCTTTTCTATTCTTTCATTGGAAACTTTTTCCTGTTAGTAACAAGTTAGGGTTAGGGTTAGGGTTAGGGTTAGGTTTAGGGTTAGGTTTAGGGTTAGGGTTATATCACTTTTCAGTTTTCCTGTTATAATAATTGAACAGGCGACATGTATGTGAATTAGTTTACAAAGTTGTGCTTTGCGTTTCTGTTCATTCGCTGAAAACTTGTTCCTTTGCCGTACACTTCGATATATGACTTTTCAGTTTTCCTGTATTCCTAATTGAGCGAGCGATGCACAGGTTATTTACTTTAGAAAGTAGTGCTTTGCTTCTCTTTTCTTTCTTTGGAAACTTGTTCCTGTGCTGTACAGTGCGATATATCACTTTTCAGTTTTCCTGTATTCCAAATTGAGCGAGCGACACACATTTGATTTAGTTTACAAAGTTGTGCTTTGCTTTTCTGATCTTTCATTGGAAACTTGTTCCTGTGTTGTACAGTGTGATATATCACTTTTCAGTTTTCCTGTTATACTAATTGAACGGGCGACACATATGGGAATTAGGTTAGAAGGTTGTGCTTTGCTTTTCTGTTCTTTCGTTGGAAACTTGTTCCTGTGCTATACAGTGCGATATATCACTTTTCAGTTTTACTGTATTCCGAAAAGAGCGAGTGACACACATGTGATTTAGTTTACAAAGTTGTGCTTTGCTTTTCTGTTCATTCGATGAAAACTTGTTTCTTTGCCGTACACTTCGATATATCACTTTTCAGTTTTCCTGTATTCCTAATTGAACGAGCGATGCACAGGTGATTTAGTTTACAAAGTAGTGCTTTGCTTTTCTGTTCTTTTGTTGGAAACTTGTTTCTGTGCTGTACAGTGTGATATATCACTTTTCAGTTTTCCTGTATTCCTAATTGAGCGAGCGACACACATGTGATGTAGTTTATAAAGCAGTGCTTTGCTTTTATGTTCTTTCATTGGAAACTTGTTCCTGTTAGGAACAAGTTAGGTTTAGGGTTAGGGTTAGGGTTAGGGTAGGGTTAGGGTTAGGGTTAGGGTTAGGGTTAGGGTTAGGGTTAGGGTTAGGGTTATATCACTTTTCAGTGTTCCTGTTATAATAATTGAACAGGCGACACGTATGTCAATTAGTTTACAAAGTTGTGCTTTGCGGTTCTGTTCATTCGATGAAAACTTGTTTCCTTCTGTACACTTCGATATATCACTTTTCAGTTTTCCTGTATTCCTATTTGAGCGAGCGATGCACATGTGATTTACTTTACAAAGTAGTGCTTTTCTTCTCTGTTCTTTCGTTGGATACTTGTTCTTGTGCTGTACAGTGTGATATATCACTTTTCAGTTTTCCTGTATTCCTAATTGAGCGAGCGACACACATTTGATTTAGTTTACAATGTACTGCTTTGCTTTTCTGTTCTTTCGTTGGAAACTTGTTCTTGTGCTGTACAGTGCGATATATCACTTTTCAGTTTTCCTGTATTCCTAATTGAGCGAGCGACACATATTTGATTTAGTTTACAATGTACTGCTTTGCTTTTCTGTTCTTTCGTTGGAAACTTGTTCCTGTGCTGTACAGTGTGATATATCACTTTTCAGTTTTCCTGTTATACTAATTGAACGGGCGACACATATGTGAATTAGGTTAGAAAGTTGTGCTTTGCTTTTCTGTTCTTTTGTTGGAAACTTGTTCCTGTGCTATACAGTGCGATATATCACTTTTCAGTTTTACTGTATTCCGAAAAAAGCGAGTGACACACATGTGATTTAGTTTACAAAGTTGTGCTTTGCTTTTCTGTTCTTTCATTGGAAACTTGTTCCTGTGTTGTACAGTGTGATATATCACTTTTCAGTTTTCCTGTTATACTAATTGAACGGGCGACACATATGTGAATTAGTTTACAAAGTTGTGATTTGCTTTTCTATTCTTTCATTGGAAACTTTTTCCTGTTAGTAACAAGTTAGGGTTAGGGTTAGGGTTAGGGTTAGGTTTAGGGTTAGGGTTAGGTTTAGGGTTATATCACTTTTCAGTTTTCCTGTTAGAATAATTGAACAGGCGACATGTATGTGAATTAGTTTACAAAGTTGTGCTTTGCTTTTCTGTTCATTCGCTGAAAACTTGTTCCTTTGCCGTACACTTCGATATATGACTTTTCAGTTTTCCTGTATTCCTAATTGAGCGAGCGATGCACAGGTTATTTACTTTAGAAAGTAGTGCTTTGCTTCTCTTTTCTTTCTTTGGAAACTTGTTCCTGTGCTGTACAGTGCAATATATCACTTTTCAGTTTTCCTGTATTCCAAATTGAGCGAGCGACACACATTTGATTTAGTTTACAAAGTTGTGCTTTGCTTTTCTGTTCTTTCATTGGAAACTTGTTCCTGTGTTGTACAGTGTGATATATCACTTTTCAGTTTTCCTGTTATACTAATTGAACGGGCGACACATATGGGAATTAGGTTAGAAGGTTGTGCTTTGCTTTTCTGTTCTTTCGTTGGAAACTTGTTCCTGTGCTATACAGTGCGATATATCACTTTTCAGTTTTCCTGTATTCCTAATTGAGCGAGTGACACACATGTGATTTAGTTTACAAAGTTGTGCTTTGCTTTTCTGTTCTTTCATTGGAAACTTGTTCCTGTTAGGAACAAGTTATGTTTAGGTTAGGGTTAGGGTTAGCTTAGTGTTAGGGTTAGGGTTAGAGTTAGGGTTAGGATTAGGGTTAGGGTAGGGTTAGGGTTAGTGTTAGGGTTAGGGTTAGGGTTAGGGTTAGGGTAGGGTTAGGGTTAGGGTTAGGGTTAGGGTTAAGGGTTAGGGTTAGGGTTAGGGTTAGGGTTATATCACTTTTCAGTTTTCCTGTTATAATAATTGAACAGGTGACACGTATGTGAATTAGTTTACAAAGTTGTGCTTTGCTTTTCTGTTCATTCGATGAAAACTTGTTTCTTTGCCGTACATTTCGATATATCACTTTTCAGTTTTCCTGTATTCCTAATTGAACGAGCGATGCACAGGTAATTTAGTTTACAAAGTAGTGCTTTGCTTTTCTGTTCTTTTGTTGGAAACTTGTTCCTGTGCTGTACAGTGTGATATATCACTTTTCAGTTTTCCTGTATTCCAAATTGAGCGAGCGACACACATGTGATGTAGTTTATAAAGTAGTGCTTTGCTATTATGTTCTTTCATTGGAAACTTGTTCCTGTTAGGAACAAGTTAGGTTTAGTGTTAGGGTTAGGGTTAGGGTAGGGTTAGGGTTAGGGTTAGGGTTAGGGTTAGGGTTAGGGTTATATCACTTTTCAGTGTTCCTGTTATAATAATTGAACAGGCGACACGTATGTGAATTAGTTTACAAAGTTGTGCTTGGCGTTTCTGTTCATTCGATGAAAACTTGTTTCTTTGCTGTACACTAAGATATATCACTTTTCAGTTTTCCTGTATTCCTAATTGAGCGAGCA
>NC_083358.1:45600145-45615145 GCF_030254825.1 Meriones unguiculatus
AATTAGTTTACAAAGTTGTGCTTTGCGGTTCTGTTCATTCGATGAAAACTTGTTTCCTTCTGTACACTTCGATATATCACTTTTCAGTTTTCCTGTATTCCTATTTGAGCGAGCAATGCACATGTGATTTAGTTTACAAAGTAGTGCTTTTCTTCTCTGTTCTTTCGTTCGATACTTGTTTTTGTGCTGTACAGTGTGATATATCACTTTTGAGTTTTCCTGTATTCCTAATTGAGCGAGCGACACACATTTGATTTAGTTTACAATGTACTGCTTTGCTTTTCTGTTCTTTCGTTGGAAACTTGTTCCTGTGCTGTACAGTGTGATATATCACTTTTCAGTTTTCCTGTTATACTAATTGAACGGGCGACACATATGTGAATTAGTTTACAAAGTTGTGATTTGCTTTTCTATTCTTTCATTGGAAACTTTTTCCTGTTAGTAACAAGTTAGGGTTAGGGTTAGGGTTAGGGTTAGGTTTAGGGTTAGGGTTAGGGTTAGGGTTATATCACTTTTCAGTTTTCCTGTTATAATAATTGAACAGGCGACATGTATGTGAATTAGTTTACAAAGTTGTGCTTTGCGTTTCTGTTCATTCGCTGAAAACTTGTTCCTTTGCCGTACACTTCGATATATGACTTTTCAGTTTTCCTGTATTCCTAATTGAGCGAGCGATGCACAGGTTATTTACTTTAGAAAGTAGTGCTTTGCTTCTCTTTTCTTTCTTTGGAAACTTGTTCCTGTGCTGTACAGTGCAATATATCACTTTTCAGTTTTCCTGTATTCCAAATTGAGCGAGCGACACACATTTGATTTAGTTTACAAAGTTGTGCTTTGCTTTTCTGTTCTTTCACTGGAAACTTGTTCCTGTGTTGTACAGTGTGATATATCACTTTTCAGTTTTCCTGTTATACTAATTGAACGGGCGACACATATGGGAATTAGGTTAGAAAGTTGTGCTTTGCTTTTCTGTTCTTTCGTTGGAAACTTGTTCCTGTGCTATACAGTGCGATATATCACTTTTCAGTTTTACTGTATTCCGAAAAGAGCGAGTGACACACATGTGATTTAGTTTACAAAGTTGTGCTTTGCTTTTCTGTTCTTTCATTGGAAACTTGTTCCTGTTAGGAACAAGTTATGTTTAGGTTAGGGTTAGGGTTAGCTTAGTGTTAGGGTTAGGGTTACAGTTAGGGTTAGGATTAGGGTTAGGGTAGGGTTAGGGTTAGTGTTAGGGTTAGGGTTAGGGTTAGGGTTAGGGTTAGGGTAGGGTTAGGGTTAGGGTTAGGGTTAGGGTTAAGGGTTAGGGTTAGGGTTAGGGTTAGGGTTATATCACTTTTCAGTTTTCCTGTTATAATAATTGAACAGGTGACACGTATGTGAATTAGTTTACAAAGTTGTGCTTTGCTTTTCTGTTCATTCGATGAAAACTTGTTTCTTTGCCGTACACTTCGATATATCACTTTTCAGTTTTCCTGTATTCCTAATTGAACGAGCGATGCACAGGTAATTTAGTTTACAAAGTAGTGCTTTGCTTTTCTGTTCTTTTGTTGGAAACTTGTTCCTGTGCTGTACAGTGTGATATATCACTTTTCAGTTTTCCTGTATTCCAAATTGAGCGAGCGACACACATGTGATGTAGTTTATAAAGTAGTGCTTTGCTATTATGTTCTTTCATTGGAAACTTGTTCCTGTTAGGAACAAGTTAGGTTTAGTGTTAGGGTTAGGGTTAGGGTAGGGTTAGGGTTAGGGTTAGGGTTAGGGTTAGGGTTAGGGTTAGGGTTAGGGTTATATCACTTTTCAGTGTTCCTGTTATAATAATTGAACAGGCGACACGTATGTGAATTAGTTTACAAAGTTGTGCTTGGCGTTTCTGTTCATTCGATGAAAACTTGTTTCTTTGCTGTACACTAAGATATATCACTTTTCAGTTTTCCTGTATTCCTAATTGAGCGAGCAATGCACAGGTGATTTAGTTTACAAAGTAGTGCTTTTCTTCTCTGTTCTTTCGTTGGATACTTGTTCTTGTGCTGTACAGTGCGATATATCACTTTTCACTTTTCCTGTATTCCTAATTGAGTGAGCGACACACATTTGATTTAGTTTACAATGTACTGCTTTGCTTTTCTGCTCTTTCGTTGGAAACTTGTTCCTGTGCTGAACAGTGCGATATATCACTTTTCAGTTTTCCTGTATTCCTAATTGAGCGAGCGACACACATTTGATTTAGTTTACAAAGTTGTGCTTTGCTTTTCTGTTTTTTCATTGGAAACTTTTCCTGTGTTGTACAGTGTGATATATCACTTTTCAGATTTCCTGTTATACTAATTGAACGGGCGACAAATATGGGAATTAGGTTAGAAAGTTGTGCTTTGCTTTTCTGTTCTTTCATTGGAAACTTGTTCCTGTGCTATACAGTGCGATATATCACTTTTCCGTTTTCCTGTATTCCTAATTGAGCGAGTGACACACATGTGATTTAGTTTACAAAGTTGTGCTTTGCTTTTCTGTTCTTTCATTGGAAACTTGTTCCTGTTAGGAACAAGTTATGTTTAGGGTTAGGGTTAGGGTTAGCTTAGTGTTAGGTTTAGGGTTACGGTTAGGGTTAGGGTTAGGGTTAGGGTAGGGTTAGGGTTAGGGTTAGGGTTAGGGTAGGGTTAGGGTTTGTGTTAGGGTTAGGGTTAGGGTTAGGGTTAGGGTAGGGTTAGGGTTAGGGTTAGGGTTAGGGTTATATCACTTTTCAGTTTTCCTGTTATAATAATTGAACAGGCGACACGTATGTCAATTAGTTTACAAAGTTGTGCTTTGCGGTTCTGTTCATTCGATGAAAACTTGTTTCCTTCTGTACACTTCGATATATCACTTTTCAGTTTTCCTGTATTCCTATTTGAGCGAGCAATGCACATGTGATTTAGTTTACAAAGTAGTGCTTTTCTTCTCTGTTCTTTCGTTCGATACTTGTTTTTGTGCTGTACAGTGTGATATATCACTTTTGAGTTTTCCTGTATTCCTAATTGAGCGAGCGACACACATTTGATTTAGTTTACAATGTACTGCTTTGCTTTTCTGTTCTTTCGTTGGAAACTTGTTCCTGTGCTGTACAGTGTGATATATCACTTTTCAGTTTTCCTGTTATACTAATTGAACGGGCGACACATATGTGAATTAGTTTACAAAGTTGTGATTTGCTTTTCTATTCTTTCATTGGAAACTTTTTCCTGTTAGTAACAAGTTAGGGTTAGGGTTAGGGTTAGGGTTTGTTAGGGTTAGGTTTAGGGTTAGGGTTATATCACTTTTCAGTTTTCCTGTTATAATAATTGAACAGGCGACATGTATGTGAATTAGTTTACAAAGTTGTGCTTTGCGTTTCTGTTCATTCGCTGAAAACTTGTTCCTTTGCCGTACACTTCGATATATGACTTTTCAGTTTTCCTGTATTCCTAATTGAGCGAGCGATGCACAGGTTATTTACTTTAGAAAGTAGTGCTTTGCTTCTCTTTTCTTTCTTTGGAAACTTGTTCCTGTGCTGTACAGTGCGATATATCACTTTTCAGTTTTCCTGTATTCCAAATTGAGCAAGCGACACACATTTGATTTAGTTTACAAAGTTGTGCTTTGCTTTTCTGTTCTTTCATTGGAAACTTGTTCCTGTGTTGTACAGTGTGATATATCACTTTTCAGTTTTCCTATTATACTAATTGAACGGGCGACACATATGTGAATTAGGTTAGAAAGTTGTGCTTTGCTTTTCTGTTCTTTCGTTGGAAACTTGTTCCTGTGCTATACAGTGCGATATATCACTTTTCAGTTTTCCTGTATTCCTAATTGAGCGAGTGACACACATGTGATTTAGTTTACAAAGTTGTGCTTTGCTTTTCTGTTCTTTCATTGGAAACTTGTTCCTGTTAGGAACAAGTTATGTTTAGGGTTAGGGTTAGGGTTAGCTTAGTGTTAGGTTTAGGGTTACGGTTAGGGTTAGGGTTAGGGTTAGGGTAGGGTTAGGGTTAGGGTTAGGGTTAGGGTTAGGGTAGGGTTAGGGTTTGTGTTAGGGTTAGGGTTAGGGTTAGGGTTAGGGTAGGGTTAGGGTTAGGGTTAGGGTTAGGGTTAGGGTTATATCACTTTTCAGTTTTCCTGTTATAATAATTGAACAGGCGACACGTATGTCAATTAGTTTACAAAGTTGTGCTTTGCGGTTCTGTTCATTCGATGAAAACTTGTTTCCTTCTGTACACTTCGATATATCACTTTTCAGTTTTCCTGTATTCCTATTTGAGCGAGCGATGCACATGTGATTTAGTTTACAAAGTAGTGCTTTTCTTCTCTGTTCTTTCGTTGGATACTTGTTCTTGTGCTGTACAGTGTGATATATCACTTTTCAGTTTTCCTGTATTCCTAATTGAGCGAGCGACACACATTTGATTTAGTTTACAATGTACTGCTTTGCTTTTCTGTTCTTTCGTTGGAAACTTGTTCCTGTGCTGTACAGTGCGATATATCACTTTTCAGTTTTACTGTATTCCGAAAAGAGCGAGTGACACACATGTGATTTAGTTTACAAAGTTGTGCTTTGCTTTTCTGTTCTTTCATTGGAAACTTGTTCCTGTGTTGTACAGTGTGATATATCACTTTTCAGTTTTCCTGTTATACTAATTGAACGGGCGACACATATGTGAATTAGTTTACAAAGTTGTGATTTGCTTTTCTATTCTTTCATTGGAAACTTTTTCCTGTTAGTAACAAGTTAGGGTTAGGGTTAGGGTTAGGGTTAGGTTTAGGGTTAGGGTTAGGGTTAGGGTTATATCACTTTTCAGTTTTCCTGTTATAATAATTGAACAGGCGACATGTATGTGAATTAGTTTACAAAGTTGTGCTTTGCGTTTCTGTTCATTCGCTGAAAACTTGTTCCTTTGCCGTACACTTCGATATATGACTTTTCAGTTTTCCTGTATTCCTAATTGAGCGAGCGATGCACAGGTTATTTACTTTAGAAAGTAGTGCTTTGCTTCTCTTTTCTTTCTTTGGAAACTTGTTCCTGTGCTGTACAGTGCAATATATCACTTTTCAGTTTTCCTGTATTCCAAATTGAGCGAGCGACACACATTTGATTTAGTTTACAAAGTTGTGCTTTGCTTTTCTGTTCTTTCACTGGAAACTTGTTCCTGTGTTGTACAGTGTGATATATCACTTTTCAGTTTTCCTGTTATACTAATTGAACGGGCGACACATATGGGAATTAGGTTAGAAAGTTGTGCTTTGCTTTTCTGTTCTTTCGTTGGAAACTTGTTCCTGTGCTATACAGTGCGATATATCACTTTTCAGTTTTACTGTATTCCGAAAAGAGCGAGTGACACACATGTGATTTAGTTTACAAAGTTGTGCTTTGCTTTTCTGTTCTTTCATTGGAAACTTGTTCCTGTTAGGAACAAGTTATGTTTAGGTTAGGGTTAGGGTTAGCTTAGTGTTAGGGTTAGGGTTACAGTTAGGGTTAGGATTAGGGTTAGGGTAGGGTTAGGGTTAGGGTTAGGGTTAGGGTAGGGTTAGGGTTTGTGTTAGGGTTAGGGTTAGGGTTAGGGTTAGGGTTAAGGGTTAGGGTTAGGGTTAGGGTTAGGGTTATATCACTTTTCAGTTTTCCTGTTATAATAATTGAACAGGTGACACGTATGTGAATTAGTTTACAAAGTTGTGCTTTGCTTTTCTGTTCATTCGATGAAAACTTGTTTCTTTGCCGTACACTTCGATATATCACTTTTCAGTTTTCCTGTATTCCTAATTGAACGAGCGATGCACAGGTAATTTAGTTTACAAAGTAGTGCTTTGCTTTTCTGTTCTTTTGTTGGAAACTTGTTCCTGTGCTGTACAGTGTGATATATCACTTTTCAGTTTTCCTGTATTCCAAATTGAGCGAGCGACACACATGTGATGTAGTTTATAAAGTAGTGCTTTGCTATTATGTTCTTTCATTGGAAACTTGTTCCTGTTAGGAACAAGTTAGGTTTAGTGTTAGGGTTAGGGTTAGGGTAGGGTTAGGGTTAGGGTTAGGGTTAGGGTTATATCACTTTTCAGTGTTCCTGTTATAATAATTGAACAGGCGACACGTATGTGAATTAGTTTACAAAGTTGTGCTTGGCGTTTCTGTTCATTCGATGAAAACTTGTTTCTTTGCTGTACACTAAGATATATCACTTTTCAGTTTTCCTGTATTCCTAATTGAGCGAGCAATGCACAGGTGATTTAGTTTACAAAGTAGTGCTTTTCTTCTCTGTTCTTTCGTTGGATACTTGTTCTTGTGCTGTACAGTGCGATATATCACTTTTCACTTTTCCTGTATTCCTAATTGAGTGAGCGACACACATTTGATTTAGTTTACAATGTACTGCTTTGCTTTTCTGCTCTTTCGTTGGAAACTTGTTCCTGTGCTGAACAGTGCGATATATCACTTTTCAGTTTTCCTGTATTCCTAATTGAGCGAGCGACACACATTTGATTTAGTTTACAAAGTTGTGCTTTGCTTTTCTGTTTTTTCATTGGAAACTTTTCCTGTGTTGTACAGTGTGGTATATCACTTTTCAGTTTTCCTGTTATACTAATTGAACGGGCGACAAATATGGGAATTAGGTTAGAAAGTTGTGCTTTGCTTTTCTGTTCTTTCATTGGAAACATGTTCCTGTGCTATACAGTGCGATATATCACTTTTCCGTTTTCCTTTATTCCTAATTGAGCGAGTGACACACATGTGATTTAGTTTACAAAGTTGTGCTTTGCTTTTCTGTTCTTTCATTGGAAACTTGTTCCTGTTAGGAACAAGTTATGTTTAGGGTTAGGGTTAGGGTTAGCTTAGTGTTAGGTTTAGGGTTACGGTTAGGGTTAGGGTTAGGGTTAGGGTAGGGTTAGGGTTAGGGTTAGGGTTAGGGTTAGGGTAGGGTTAGGGTTTGTGTTAGGGTTAGGGTTAGGGTTAGGGTTAGGGTAGGGTTAGGGTTAGGGTTAGGGTTAGGGTTATATCACTTTTCAGTTTTCCTGTTATAATAATTGAACAGGCGACACGTATGTCAATTAGTTTACAAAGTTGTGCTTTGCGGTTCTGTTCATTCGATGAAAACTTGTTTCCTTCTGTACACTTCGATATATCACTTTTCAGTTTTCCTGTATTCCTATTTGAGCGAGCAATGCACATGTGATTTAGTTTACAAAGTAGTGCTTTTCTTCTCTGTTCTTTCGTTCGATACTTGTTTTTGTGCTGTACAGTGTGATATATCACTTTTGAGTTTTCCTGTATTCCTAATTGAGCGAGCGACACACATTTGATTTAGTTTACAATGTACTGCTTTGCTTTTCTGTTCTTTCGTTGGAAACTTGTTCCTGTGCTGTACAGTGTGATATATCACTTTTCAGTTTTCCTGTTATACTAATTGAACGGGCGACACATATGTGAATTAGTTTACAAAGTTGTGATTTGCTTTTCTATTCTTTCATTGGAAACTTTTTCCTGTTAGTAACAAGTTAGGGTTAGGGTTAGGGTTAGGGTTTGTTAGGGTTAGGTTTAGGGTTAGGGTTATATCACTTTTCAGTTTTCCTGTTATAATAATTGAACAGGCGACATGTATGTGAATTAGTTTACAAAGTTGTGCTTTGCGTTTCTGTTCATTCGCTGAAAACTTGTTCCTTTGCCGTACACTTCGATATATGACTTTTCAGTTTTCCTGTATTCCTAATTGAGCGAGCGATGCACAGGTTATTTACTTTAGAAAGTAGTGCTTTGCTTCTCTTTTCTTTCTTTGGAAACTTGTTCCTGTGCTGTACAGTGCGATATATCACTTTTCAGTTTTCCTGTATTCCAAATTGAGCAAGCGACACACATTTGATTTAGTTTACAAAGTTGTGCTTTGCTTTTCTGTTCTTTCATTGGAAACTTGTTCCTGTGTTGTACAGTGTGATATATCACTTTTCAGTTTTCCTATTATACTAATTGAACGGGCGACACATATGTGAATTAGGTTAGAAAGTTGTGCTTTGCTTTTCTGTTCTTTCGTTGGAAACTTGTTCCTGTGCTATACAGTGCGATATATCACTTTTCAGTTTTACTGTATTCCGAAAAGAGCGAGTGACACACATGTGATTTAGTTTACAAAGTTGTGCTTTGCTTTTCTGTTCTTTCATTGGAAACTTGTTCCTGTGTTGTACAGTGTGATATATCACTTTTCAGTTTTCCTGTTATACTAATTGAACGGGCGACACATATGTGAATTAGTTTACAAAGTTGTGATTTGCTTTTCTATTCTTTCATTGGAAACTTTTTCCTGTTAGTAACAAGTTAGGGTTAGGGTTAGGGTTAGGGTTAGGTTTAGGGTTAGGGTTAGGGTTAGGGTTATATCACTTTTCAGTTTTCCTGTTATAATAATTGAACAGGCGACATGTATGTGAATTAGTTTACAAAGTTGTGCTTTGCGTTTCTGTTCATTCGCTGAAAACTTGTTCCTTTGCCGTACACTTCGATATATGACTTTTCAGTTTTCCTGTATTCCTAATTGAGCGAGCGATGCACAGGTTATTTACTTTAGAAAGTAGTGCTTTGCTTCTCTTTTCTTTCTTTGGAAACTTGTTCCTGTGCTGTACAGTGCAATATATCACTTTTCAGTTTTCCTGTATTCCAAATTGAGCGAGCGACACACATTTGATTTAGTTTACAAAGTTGTGCTTTGCTTTTCTGTTCTTTCACTGGAAACTTGTTCCTGTGTTGTACAGTGTGATATATCACTTTTCAGTTTTCCTGTTATACTAATTGAACGGGCGACACATATGGGAATTAGGTTAGAAAGTTGTGCTTTGCTTTTCTGTTCTTTCGTTGGAAACTTGTTCCTGTGCTATACAGTGCGATATATCACTTTTCAGTTTTACTGTATTCCGAAAAGAGCGAGTGACACACATGTGATTTAGTTTACAAAGTTGTGCTTTGCTTTTCTGTTCTTTCATTGGAAACTTGTTCCTGTTAGGAACAAGTTATGTTTAGGTTAGGGTTAGGGTTAGCTTAGTGTTAGGGTTAGGGTTACAGTTAGGGTTAGGATTAGGGTTAGGGTAGGGTTAGGGTTAGTGTTAGGGTTAGGGTTAGGGTTAGGGTTAGGGTAGGGTTAGGGTTAGGGTTAGGGTTAGGGTTAAGGGTTAGGGTTAGGGTTAGGGTTAGGGTTATATCACTTTTCAGTTTTCCTGTTATAATAATTGAACAGGTGACACGTATGTGAATTAGTTTACAAAGTTGTGCTTTGCTTTTCTGTTCATTCGATGAAAACTTGTTTCTTTGCCGTACACTTCGATATATCACTTTTCAGTTTTCCTGTATTCCTAATTGAACGAGCGATGCACAGGTAATTTAGTTTACAAAGTAGTGCTTTGCTTTTCTGTTCTTTTGTTGGAAACTTGTTCCTGTGCTGTACAGTGTGATATATCACTTTTCAGTTTTCCTGTATTCCAAATTGAGCGAGCGACACACATGTGATGTAGTTTATAAAGTAGTGCTTTGCTATTATGTTCTTTCATTGGAAACTTGTTCCTGTTAGGAACAAGTTAGGTTTAGTGTTAGGGTTAGGGTTAGGGTAGGGTTAGGGTTAGGGTTAGGGTTAGGGTTAGGGTTAGGGTTAGGGTTATATCACTTTTCAGTGTTCCTGTTATAATAATTGAACAGGCGACACGTATGTGAATTAGTTTACAAAGTTGTGCTTGGCGTTTCTGTTCATTCGATGAAAACTTGTTTCTTTGCTGTACACTAAGATATATCACTTTTCAGTTTTCCTGTATTCCTAATTGAGCGAGCGATGCACATGTGATTTAGTTTACAAAGAAGTGCTTTTCTTCTCTGTTCTTTCGTTGGATACTTGTTCTTGTGCTGTACAGTGCGATATATCACTTTTCACTTTTCCTGTATTCCTAATTGAGTGAGCGACACACATTTGATTTAGTTTACAATGTACTGCTTTGCTTTTCTGCTCTTTCGTTGGAAACTTGTTCCTGTGCTGAACAGTGCGATATATCACTTTTCAGTTTTCCTGTATTCCTAATTGAGCGAGCGACACACATTTGATTTAGTTTACAAAGTTGTGCTTTGCTTTTCTGTTTTTTCATTGGAAACTTTTCCTGTGTTGTACAGTGTGATATATCACTTTTCAGATTTCCTGTTATACTAATTGAACGGGCGACAAATATGGGAATTAGGTTAGAAAGTTGTGCTTTGCTTTTCTGTTCTTTCATTGGAAACTTGTTCCTGTGCTATACAGTGCGATATATCACTTTTCCGTTTTCCTGTATTCCTAATTGAGCGAGTGACACACATGTGATTTAGTTTACAAAGTTGTGCTTTGCTTTTCTGTTCTTTCATTGGAAACTTGTTCCTGTTAGGAACAAGTTATGTTTAGGGTTAGGGTTAGGGTTAGCTTAGTGTTAGGTTTAGGGTTACGGTTAGGGTTAGGGTTAGGGTTAGGGTAGGGTTAGGGTTAGGGTTAGGGTTAGGGTTAGGGTAGGGTTAGGGTTTGTGTTAGGGTTAGGGTTAGGGTTAGGGTTAGGGTAGGGTTAGGGTTAGGGTTAGGGTTAGGGTTATATCACTTTTCAGTTTTCCTGTTATAATAATTGAACAGGCGACACGTATGTCAATTAGTTTACAAAGTTGTGCTTTGCGGTTCTGTTCATTCGATGAAAACTTGTTTCCTTCTGTACACTTCGATATATCACTTTTCAGTTTTCCTGTATTCCTATTTGAGCGAGCAATGCACATGTGATTTAGTTTACAAAGTAGTGCTTTTCTTCTCTGTTCTTTCGTTCGATACTTGTTTTTGTGCTGTACAGTGTGATATATCACTTTTGAGTTTTCCTGTATTCCTAATTGAGCGAGCGACACACATTTGATTTAGTTTACAATGTACTGCTTTGCTTTTCTGTTCTTTCGTTGGAAACTTGTTCCTGTGCTGTACAGTGTGATATATCACTTTTCAGTTTTCCTGTTATACTAATTGAACGGGCGACACATATGTGAATTAGTTTACAAAGTTGTGATTTGCTTTTCTATTCTTTCATTGGAAACTTTTTCCTGTTAGTAACAAGTTAGGGTTAGGGTTAGGGTTAGGGTTTGTTAGGGTTAGGTTTAGGGTTAGGGTTATATCACTTTTCAGTTTTCCTGTTATAATAATTGAACAGGCGACATGTATGTGAATTAGTTTACAAAGTTGTGCTTTGCGTTTCTGTTCATTCGCTGAAAACTTGTTCCTTTGCCGTACACTTCGATATATGACTTTTCAGTTTTCCTGTATTCCTAATTGAGCGAGCGATGCACAGGTTATTTACTTTAGAAAGTAGTGCTTTGCTTCTCTTTTCTTTCTTTGGAAACTTGTTCCTGTGCTGTACAGTGCGATATATCACTTTTCAGTTTTCCTGTATTCCAAATTGAGCAAGCGACACACATTTGATTTAGTTTACAAAGTTGTGCTTTGCTTTTCTGTTCTTTCATTGGAAACTTGTTCCTGTGTTGTACAGTGTGATATATCACTTTTCAGTTTTCCTATTATACTAATTGAACGGGCGACACATATGTGAATTAGGTTAGAAAGTTGTGCTTTGCTTTTCTGTTCTTTCGTTGGAAACTTATTCCTGTGCTATACAGTGCGATATATCACTTTTCAGTTTTCCTGTATTCCTAATTGAGCGAGTGACACACATGTGATTTAGTTTACAAAGTTGTGCTTTGCTTTTCTGTTCTTTCATTGGAAACTTGTTCCTGTTAGGAACAAGTTATGTTTAGGGTTAGGGTTAGGGTTAGCTTAGTGTTAGGTTTAGGGTTACGGTTAGGGTTAGGGTTAGGGTTAGGGTAGGGTTAGGGTTAGGGTTAGGGTTAGGGTTAGGGTAGGGTTAGGGTTTGTGTTAGGGTTAGGGTTAGGGTTAGGGTTAGGGTAGGGTTAGGGTTAGGGTTAGGGTTAGGGTTAGGGTTAGGGTTATATCACTTTTCAGTTTTCCTGTTATAATAATTGAACAGGCGACACGTATGTCAATTAGTTTACAAAGTTGTGCTTTGCGGTTCTGTTCATTCGATGAAAACTTGTTTCCTTCTGTACACTTCGATAGATCACTTTTCAGTTTTCCTGTATTCCTATTTGAGCGAGCGATGCACATGTGATTTAGTTTACAAAGTAGTGCTTTTCTTCTCTGTTCTTTCGTTGGATACTTGTTCTTGTGCTGTACAGTGTGATATATCACTTTTCAGTTTTCCTGTATTCCTAATTGAGCGAGCGACACACATTTGATTTAGTTTACAATGTACTGCTTTGCTTTTCTGTTCTTTCGTTGGAAACTTGTTCCTGTGCTGTACAGTGCGATATATCACTTTTCAGTTTTACTGTATTCCGAAAAGAGCGAGTGACACACATGTGATTTAGTTTACAAAGTTGTGCTTTGCTTTTCTGTTCTTTCATTGGAAACTTGTTCCTGTGTTGTACAGTGTGATATATCACTTTTCAGTTTTCCTGTTATACTAATTGAACGGGCGACACATATGTGAATTAGTTTACAAAGTTGTGATTTGCTTTTCTATTCTTTCATTGGAAACTTTTTCCTGTTAGTAACAAGTTAGGGTTAGGGTTAGGGTTAGGGTTAGGTTTAGGGTTAGGGTTAGGGTTAGGGTTATATCACTTTTCAGTTTTCCTGTTATAATAATTGAACAGGCGACATGTATGTGAATTAGTTTACAAAGTTGTGCTTTGCGTTTCTGTTCATTCGCTGAAAACTTGTTCCTTTGCCGTACACTTCGATATATGACTTTTCAGTTTTCCTGTATTCCTAATTGAGCGAGCGATGCACAGGTTATTTACTTTAGAAAGTAGTGCTTTGCTTCTCTTTTCTTTCTTTGGAAACTTGTTCCTGTGCTGTACAGTGCAATATATCACTTTTCAGTTTTCCTGTATTCCAAATTGAGCGAGCGACACACATTTGATTTAGTTTACAAAGTTGTGCTTTGCTTTTCTGTTCTTTCACTGGAAACTTGTTCCTGTGTTGTACAGTGTGATATATCACTTTTCAGTTTTCCTGTTATACTAATTGAACGGGCGACACATATGGGAATTAGGTTAGAAAGTTGTGCTTTGCTTTTCTGTTCTTTCGTTGGAAACTTGTTCCTGTGCTATACAGTGCGATATATCACTTTTCAGTTTTACTGTATTCTGAAAAGAGCGAGTGACACACATGTGATTTAGTTTACAAAGTTGTGCTTTGCTTTTCTGTTCTTTCATTGGAAACTTGTTCCTGTTAGGAACAAGTTATGTTTAGGTTAGGGTTAGGGTTAGCTTAGTGTTAGGGTTAGGGTTACAGTTAGGGTTAGGATTAGGGTTAGGGTAGGGTTAGGGTTAGTGTTAGGGTTAGGGTTAGGGTTAGGGTTAGGGTTAGGGTTAGGGTAGGGTTAGGGTTAGGGTTAGGGTTAGGGTTAAGGGTTAGGGTTAGGGTTAGGGTTAGGGTTATATCACTTTTCAGTTTTCCTGTTATAATAATTGAACAGGTGACACGTATGTGAATTAGTTTACAAAGTTGTGCTTTGCTTTTCTGTTCATTCGATGAAAACTTGTTTCTTTGCCGTACACTTCGATATATCACTTTTCAGTTTTCCTGTATTCCTAATTGAACGAGCGATGCACAGGTAATTTAGTTTACAAAGTAGTGCTTTGCTTTTCTGTTCTTTTGTTGGAAACTTGTTCCTGTGCTGTACAGTGTGATATATCACTTTTCAGTTTTCCTGTATTCCAAATTGAGCGAGCGACACACATGTGATGTAGTTTATAAAGTAGTGATTTGCTATTATGTTCTTTCATTGGAAACTTGTTCCTGTTAGGAACAAGTTAGGTTTAGTGTTAGGGTTAGGGTTAGGGTAGGGTTAGGGTTAGGGTTAGGGTTAGGGTTAGGGTTAGGGTTAGGGTTATATCACTTTTCAGTGTTCCTGTTATAATAATTGAACAGGCGACACGTATGTGAATTAGTTTACAAAGTTGTGCTTGGCGTTTCTGTTCATTCGATGAAAACTTGTTTCTTTGCTGTACACTAAGATATATCACTTTTCAGTTTTCCTGTATTCCTAATTGAGCGAGCAATGCACAGGTGATTTAGTTTACAAAGTAGTGCTTTTCTTCTCTGTTCTTTCGTTGGATACTTGTTCTTGTGCTGTACAGTGCGATATATCACTTTTCACTTTTCCTGTATTCCTAATTGAGTGAGCGACACACATTTGATTTAGTTTACAATGTACTGCTTTGCTTTTCTGCTCTTTCGTTGGAAACTTGTTCCTGTGCTGAACAGTGCGATATATCACTTTTCAGTTTTCCTGTATTCCTAATTGAGCGAGCGACACACATTTGATTTAGTTTACAAAGTTGTGCTTTGCTTTTCTGTTTTTTCATTGGAAACTTTTCCTGTGTTGTACAGTGTGATATATCACTTTTCAGTTTTCCTGTTATACTAATTGAACGGGCGACAAATATGGGAATTAGGTTAGAAAGTTGTGCTTTGCTTTTCTGTTCTTTCATTGGAAACTTGTTCCTGTGCTATACAGTGCGATATATCACTTTTCCGTTTTCCTTTATTCCTAATTGAGCGAGTGACACACATGTGATTTAGTTTACAAAGTTGTGCTTTGCTTTTCTGTTCTTTCATTGGAAACTTGTTCCTGTTAGGAACAAGTTATGTTTAGGGTTAGGGTTAGGGTTAGCTTAGTGTTAGGTTTAGGGTTACGGTTAGGGTTAGGGTTAGGGTTAGGGTAGGGTTAGGGTTAGGGTTAGGGTTAGGGTTAGGGTAGGGTTAGGGTTTGTGTTAGGGTTAGGGTTAGGGTTAGGGTTAGGGTAGGGTTAGGGTTAGGGTTAGGGTTAGGGTTATATCACTTTTCAGTTTTCCTGTTATAATAATTGAACAGGCGACACGTATGTCAATTAGTTTACAAAGTTGTGCTTTGCGGTTCTGTTCATTCGATGAAAACTTGTTTCCTTCTGTACACTT
>NC_083358.1:45620145-45622645 GCF_030254825.1 Meriones unguiculatus
TTGAACAGGCGACACGTATGTGAATTAGTTTACAAAGTTGTGCTTGGCGTTTCTGTTCATTCGATGAAAACTTGTTTCTTTGCTGTACACTAAGATATATCACTTTTCAGTTTTCCTGTATTCCTAATTGAGCGAGCAATGCACTGGTGATTTAGTTTACAAAGTAGTGCTTTTCTTCTCTGTTCTTTCGTTGGATACTTGTTCTTGTGCTGTACAGTGCGATATATCACTTTTCACTTTTCCTGTATTCCTAATTGAGTGAGCGACACACATTTGATTTAGTTTACAAAGTACTGCTTTGCTTTTCTGCTCTTTCGTTGGAAACTTGTTCCTGTGCTGAACAGTGCGATATATCACTTTTCAGTTTTCCTGTATTCCTAATTGAGCAAGCGACACACATTTGATTTAGTTTACAAAGTTGTGCTTTGCTTTTCTGTTTTTTCATTGGAAACTTTTCCTGTGTTGTACAGTGTGATATATCACTTTTCAGTTTTCCTGTTATACTAATTGAACGGGCGACAAATATGGGAATTAGGTTAGAAAGTTGTGCTTTGATTTTCTGTTCTTTCGTTGGAAACTTGTTCCTGTGCTATACAGTGCGATATATCACTTTTCAGTTTTCCTGTATTCCTAATTGAGCGAGTGACACACATGTGATTTAGTTTACAAAGTTGTGCTTTGCTTTTCTGTTCTTTCATTGGAAACTTGTTCCTGTTAGGAACAAGTTATGTTTAGGGTTAGGGTTAGGGTTAGCTTAGTGTTAGGTTTAGGGTTACTGTTAGGGTTAGGGTTAGGGTTATGGTAGGGTTAGGGTTAGTGTTAGGGTTAGGGTTAGGGTTAGGGTTAGGGTTAGTGTAGGGTTAGGGTTACTGTTAGGGGTAGGGTTAGGGTTAGGGTTAGGGTTAGGGTTAGGGTTATATCACTTTTCAGTTTTCCTGTTATAATAATTGAACAGGCGACACGTATGTCAATTAGTTTACAAAAGTTGTGCTTTGCGGTTCTGTTCATTCGATTAAAACATGTTCCTTTGCCGTACACTTCGATATATGACTTTTCATTTTTCCTGTATTCCTAATTGAGCGAGCGATGCACAGGTTATTTACTTTAGAAAGTAGTGCTTTTCTTCTCTTTTCTTTCTTTGGAAACTTGTTCCTGTGCTGTACAGTGCGATATATCACTTTTCAGTTTTCCTGTATTCCAAATTGAGCGAGCGACACACATTTGATTTAGTTTACAAAGTTGTGCTTTGCTTTTCTGTTCTTTCATTGGAAACTTGTTCCTGTGTTGTACAGTGTGATATATCACTTTTCAGTTTTCCTGTTATACTAATTGAATGGGCGACACATATGGGAATTAGGTTAGAAAGTTGTGCTTTGCTTTTCTGTTCTTTCGTTGGAAACTTGTTCCTGTGCTATACAGTGCGATATATCACTTTTCAGTTTTACCGGATTCCGAAAAGTGCGAGTGACACACATGTGATTTAGTTTACAATGTTGTGCTTTGCTTTTCTGTTCTTTCATTGGAAACTTGTTCCTCTGTTTTACAGCGTGATATATCACTTTTCAGTTTTCCTGTTATACTAATTGAACTGGCGACACATATGTGAATTAGTTTACAAAGTTGTGATTTGCTTTTCTATTCTTTCATTGGAAACTTTTTCCTGTTAGTAACAAGTTAGGGTTAGGGTTAGGGTTAGGGTTAGGTTTAGGGTTAGGTTTAGGGTTAGGGTTATATCACTTTTCAGTTTTCCTGTTATAATAATTGAACAGGCGACATGTATGTGAATTAGTTTACAAAGTTGTGCTTTGCGTTTCTGTTCATTCGCTGAAAACTTGTTCCTTTGCCGTACACTTCGATATATGACTTTTCAGTT
Source organism: Meriones unguiculatus (assembly GCF_030254825.1). NCBI lineage: Eukaryota > Metazoa > Chordata > Mammalia > Rodentia > Muridae > Meriones > Meriones unguiculatus. The sequence goes on from NC_083358.1 coordinate 45,622,019, forward strand.
TTCCTGTATTCCTAATTGAGCGAGCGATGCACAGGTTATTTACTTTAGAAAGTAGTGCTTTGCTTCTCTTTTCTTTCTTTGGAAACTTGTTCCTGTGCTGTACAGTGCGATATATCACTTTTCAGTTTTCCTGTATTCCAAATTGAGCGAGCGACACACATTTGATTTAGTTTACAAAGTTGTGCTTTGCTTTTCTGATCTTTCATTGGAAACTTGTTCCTGTGTTGTACAGTGTGATATATCACTTTTCAGTTTTCCTGTTATACTAATTGAACGGGCGACACATATGGGAATTAGGTTAGAAGGTTGTGCTTTGCTTTTCTGTTCTTTCGTTGGAAACTTGTTCCTGTGCTATACAGTGCGATATATCACTTTTCAGTTTTACTGTATTCCGAAAAGAGCGAGTGACACACATGTGATTTAGTTTACAAAGTTGTGCTTTGCTTTTCTGTTCTTTCATTGGAAACTTGTTCCTGTTAGGAACACGTTATGTTTAGGTTAGGGTTAGGGTTAGCTTCGTGTTAGGGTTAGATTTAGGGTTAGGGTAGGGTTAGGGTTAGTGTTAGGGTTAGGGTTAGGGTTAGGGTTAGGGTAGGGTTAGGGTTAGGGTTAAGGGTTAGGGTTAGG
>NC_083358.1:45632645-45640145 GCF_030254825.1 Meriones unguiculatus
TGTGCTTTGCTATTCTGTTCTTTCATTGGAAACTTGTTCCTGTGTTGTACAGTGTGATATATCACTTTTCAGTTTTCCTGTTATACTAATTGAACGGGCGACACATATGGGAATTAGGTTAGAAAGTTGTGCTTTGCTTTTCTGTTCTTTCGTTGGAAACTTGTTCCTGTGCTATACAGTGAGATATATCACTTTTCAGTTTTCCTGTATTCCTAATTGAGCGAGTGACACACATGTGATTAAGTTTACAAACTTGTGCTTTGCTTTTCTGTTCTTTCATTGGAAACTTGTTCCTGTTAGGAACAAGTTATGTTTAGGGTTAGGGTTAGGGTTAGCTTAGTGTTAGGTTTAGGGTTACGGTTAGGGTTAGGGTTAGGGTTAGTGTTAGTGTTAGGGTTAGGGTTAGGGTTAGGGTAGGGTTAGGGTTAGGATTAGGGTTAGAGTTAGGGTTATATCACTTTTCAGTTTTCCTGTTATAATAATTGAACAGGCGACACGTATGTCAATTAGTTTACAAAGTTGTGCTTTGCGTTTCTGTTCATTCGCTGAAAACTTGTTCCTTTGCCGTACACTTCGATATATGACTTTTCAGTTTTCCTGTATTCCTAATTGAGCGAGCGATGCACAGGTTATTGACTTTAGAAAGTAGTGCTTTGCTTCTCTTTTCTTTCTTTGGAAACTTGTTCCTGTGCTGTACAGTGCGATATATCACTTTTCAGTTTTCCTGTATTCCAAATTGAGCGAGCGACACACATTTGATTTAGTTTACAAAGTTGTGCTTTGCTTTTCTGTTCTTTCATTGGAAACTTGTTCCTGTGTTGTACAGTGTGATATATCACTTTTCAGTTTTCCTGTTATACTAATTGAACGGGCGACACATATGGGAATTAGGTTAGAAAGTTGTGCTTTGCTTTTCTGTTCTTTCGTTGGAAACTTGTTCCTGTGCTATAAAGTGCGATATATCACTTTTCAGTTTTCCTGTATTCCTAATTGAGCGAGTGACACACATGTGATTTAGTTTACAAAGTTGTGCTTTGCTTTTCTGTTCTTTCATTGGAAACTTGTTCCTGTTAGGAACAAGTTATGTTTAGGGTTAGGGTTAGGGTTAGCTTAGTGTTAGGGTTAGGGTTACGGTTAGGGTTAGGATTAGGGTTAGGGTAGGGTTAGGGTTAGTGTTAGGGTTAGGGTTAGGGTTAGGGTTAGGGTTAGGGTAGGGTTAGGGTTAGGGTTAGGGTTAGGGTTAGGGTAGGGTTAGGGTTAGTGTTAGGGTTAGGGTTAGGGTTAGGGTAGGGTTAGGGTTAGGGTTAGGGTTAGGGTAGGGTTAGGGTTTGTGTTAGGGTTAGGGTTAGGGTTAGGGTTAGGGTAGGGTTAGGGTTAGGGTTAGGGTTAGGGTTATATCACTTTTCAGTTTTCCTGTTATAATAATTGAACAGGCGACACGTATGTCAATTAGTTTACAAAGTTGTGCTTTGTGGTTCTGTTCATTCGATGAAAACTTGTTTCCTTCTGTACACTTCGATATATCACTTTTCAGTTTTCCTGTATTCCTAATTGAGCGAGTGACACACATGTGATTTAGTTTACAAAGTTGTGCTTTGCTTTTCTGTTCTTTCATTGTAAACTTGTTCCTGTTAGGAACAAGTTATGTTTAGGGTTAGGGTTAGGGTTAGCTTAGTGTTAGGGTTAGGGTTACGGTTAGGGTTAGGGTTAGGGTTAGGGTAGAGTTAGGGTTAGGGTTAGGGTTAGGGTTAGGGTTAGGGTTAGGGTAGGGTTAGGGTTAGGGTTAGGGTTAGGGTTAGGGTTAGGGTAGGGTTAGGGTTAGTGTTTGGGTTAGGGTTAGGGTTAGGGTTAGGGTAGGGTTAGGGTTAGGGTTAGGGTTATATCACTTTTCAGTTTTCCTGTTATAATAATTGAACAGGCGACACGTATGTCAATTAGTTTACAAAGTTGTGCTTTGCGGTTCTGTTCATTCGATGAAAACTTGTTTCCTTGCTGTACACTTCGATATATCACTTTTCAGTTTTCCTGTATTCATATTTGAGCGAGCAATGCACAGGTGATTTAGTTTACAAAGTAGTGCTTTTCTCCTCTGTTCTTTCGTTGGATACTTGTTCTTGTGCTGTACAGTGCGATATATCACTTTTCAGTTTTCCTGTATTCCTAATTGAGTGAGCGACACACATTTGATTTAGTTTACAAAGTTGTGCTTTGCTTTTCTGTTTTTTCGTTGGAAACTTTTCCTGTGTTGTACAGTGTGATATATCACTTTTCAGTTTTCCTGTTATACTAATTGAACGGGCGACAAATATGGGAATTAGGTTAGAAAGTTGTGCTTTGCTTTTCTGTTCTTTCATTGGAAACTTGTTCCTGTGCTATACAGTGCGATATATCACTTTTCAGTTTTCCTGTATTCCTAATTGAGCGAGTGACACACATGTGATTTAGTTTACAAAGTTGTGCTTTGCTTTTCTGTTCTTTCATTGGAAACTTGTTCCTGTTAGGAACAAGTTATGTTTAGGTTAGGGTTAAGGTTAGCTTAGTGTTAGGGTTAGGGTTACCGTTAGGGTTAGGGTTAGGGTTAGGGTAGGGTTAGGGTTAGTGTTAGGGTTAGGGTTAGGGTTAGGGTTAGTGTTAGGGTTAGGGTTAGGGTAGGGTTAGGGTTAGGGTTAAGGGTTAGGGTTAGGGTTAGGGTTAGGGTTATATCACTTTTCAGTTTTCCTGTTATAATAATTGAACAGGTGACACGTATGTGAATTAGTTTACAAAGTTGTGCTTGGCGTTTCTGTTCATTCGAAGAAAACTTATTTCTTTGCTGTACACTAAGATATATCACTTTTCAGTTTTCCTGTATTCCTATTTGAGCGAGCGATGCACAGGAGATTTAGTTTACAAAGTAGTGCTTTGCTTTTCTGTTCTTTTGTTGGAAACTTGTTCCTGTGCTGTACAGTGTGATATATCACTTTTCAGTTTTCCTGTATTCCTAATTGAGCGAGCGACACACATGTGATGTAGTTTATAAAGTAGTGCTTTGCTTTTATGTTCTTTCATTGGAAACTTGTTCCTGTTAGGAACAAGTTAGGTTTAGGGTTAGGGTTAGGGTTAGGGTAGGGTTAGGGTTAGGGTTAGGGTTAGGGTTAGGGGTAGGGTTAGGGTTAGGGTTAGGGTTAAGGGTTAGGGTTAGGGTTAGGGTTATATCACTTTTCAGTGTTCCTGTTATAATAATTGAACAGGTGACACGTATGTGAATTAGTTTACAAAGTTGTGCTTGGCGTTTCTGTTCATTCGATGAAAACTTGTTTATTTGCTGTACACTAAGATATATCACTTTTCAGTTTTCCTGTATTCCTAATTGAGCGAGCAATGCACAGGTGATTTAGTTTACAAAGTAGTGCTTTTCTTCTCTGTTCTTTCGTTGGATACTTGTTCTTGTGCTGTACAGTGCGATATATCACTTTTCACTTTTCCTGTATTCCTAATTGAGTGAGCGACACACATTTGATTTAGTTTACAATGTACTGCTTTGCTTTTCTGCTCTTTCGTTGGAAACTTGTTCCTGTGCGATATATCACTTTTCAGTTTTCCTGTATTCCTAATTGAGCGAGCGACACACATTTGATTTAGTTTACAAAGTTGTGCTTTGCTTTTCTGTTCTTTCATTGGAAACTTGTTCCTGTGTTGTACAGTGTGATATATCACTTTTCAGTTTTCCTGTTATACTAATTGAACGGGCGACACATATGGGAATTAGGTTAGAAAGTTGTGCTTTGCTTTTCTGTTCTTTCGTTGGAAACTTGTTCCTGTGCTATAAAGTGCGATATATCACTTTTCAGTTTTCCTGTATTCCTAATTGAGCGAGTGACACACATGTGATTTAGTTTACAAAGTTGTGCTTTGCTTTTCTGTTCTTTCATTGGAAACTTGTTCCTGTTAGGAACAAGTTATGTTTAGGGTTAGGGTTAGGGTTAGCTTAGTGTTAGGGTTAGGGTTACAGTTAGGGTTAGGGTTAGGGTTAGGGTAGGGTTAGGGTTAGGGTTAGGGTTAGGGTTAGGGTTAGGGTAGGGTTAGGGTTAGGGTTAGGGTTAGGGTTAGGGTAGGGTTAGGGTTAGTGTTTGGGTTAGGGTTAGGGTTAGGGTTAGGGTAGGGTTAGGGTTAGGGTTAGGGTTATATCACTTTTCAGTTTTCCTGTTATAATAATTGAACAGGCGACACGTATGTCAATTAGTTTACAAAGTTGTGCTTTGCGGTTCTGTTCATTCGATGAAAACTTGTTTCCTTGCTGTACACTTCGATATATCACTTTTCAGTTTTCCTGTATTCCTATTTGAGCGAGCGATGCACAGGTGATTTAGTTTACAAAGTAGTGCTTTGCTTTTCTGTTCTTTTGTTGGAAACTTGTTCCTGTGCTGTACAGTGTGATATATCACTTTTCAGTTTTCCTGTATTCCTAATTGAGCGAGCGACACACATGTGATGTAGTTTATAAAGTAGTGCTTTGCTTTTATGTTCTTTCATTGGAAACTTGTTCCTGTTAGGAACAAGTTAGGTTTAGGGTTAGGGTTAGGGTTAGGGTAGGGTTAGGGTTAGGGTTAGGGTTAGGGTTAGGGGTAGGGTTAGGGTTAGGGTTAGGGTTAGGGTTAAGGGTTAGGGTTAGGGTTAGGGTTATATCACTTTTCAGTGTTCCTGTTATAATAATTGAACAGGCGACACGTATGTGAATTAGTTTACAAAGTTGTGCTTGGCGATTCTGTTCATTCGATGAAAACTTGTTTCTTTGCTGTACACTAAGATATATCACTTTTCAGTTTTCCTGTATTCCTAATTGAGCGAGCAATGCACAGGTGATTTAGTTTACAAAGTAGTGCTTTTCTTCTCTGTTCTTTCGTTGGATACTTGTTCTTGTGCTGTACAGTGCGATATATCACTTTTCACTTTTCCTGTATTCCTAATTGAGTGAGCGACACACATTTGATTTAGTTTACAATGTACTGCTTTTCTTTTCTGCTCTTTCGTTGGAAACTTGTTCCTGTGCTGAACAGTGCGATATATCACTTTTCAGTTTTCCTGTATTCCTAATTGAGCGAGCGACACACATTTGATTTAGTTTACAAAGTTGTGCTTTGCTTTTCTGTTTTTTCATTGGAAACTTGTTCCTGTGTTGTACAGTGTGATATATCACTTTTCAGTTTTCCTGTTATACTAATTGAACGGGCGACACATATGGGAATTAGGTTAGAAAGTTGTGCTTTGCTTTTCTGTTCTTTCGTTGGAAACTTGTTCCTGTGCTATACAGTGAGATATATCACTTTTCAGTTTTCCTGTATTCCTAATTGAGCGAGTGACACACATGTGATTAAGTTTACAAACTTGTGCTTTGCTTTTCTGTTCTTTCATTGGAAACTTGTTCCTGTTAGGAACAAGTTATGTTTAGGGTTAGGGTTAGGGTTAGCTTAGTGTTAGGTTTAGGGTTACGGTTAGGGTTAGGGTTAGGGTTAGTGTTAGTGTTAGGGTTAGGGTTAGGGTTAGGGTAGGGTTAGGGTTAGGGTTAGGGTTAGGGTTAGGGTTATATCACTTTTCAGTTTTCCTGTTATAATAATTGAACAGGCGACACGTATGTCAATTAGTTTACAAAGTTGTGCTTTGCGTTTCTGTTCATTCGCTGAAAACTTGTTCCTTTGCCGTACACTTCGATATATGACTTTTCAGTTTTCCTGTATTCCTAATTGAGCGAGCGATGCACAGGTTATTGACTTTAGAAAGTAGTGCTTTGCTTCTCTTTTCTTTCTTTGGAAACTTGTTCCTGTGCTGTACAGTGCGATATATCACTTTTCAGTTTTCCTGTATTCCAAATTGAGCGAGCGACACACATTTGATTTAGTTTACAAAGTTGTGCTTTGCTTTTCTGTTCTTTCATTGGAAACTTGTTCCTGTGTTGTACAGTGTGATATATCACTTTTCAGTTTTCCTGTTATACTAATTGAACGGGCGACACATATGGGAATTAGGTTAGAAAGTTGTGCTTTGCTTTTCTGTTCTTTCGTTGGAAACTTGTTCCTGTGCTATAAAGTGCGATATATCACTTTTCAGTTTTCCTGTATTCCTAATTGAGCGAGTGACACACATGTGATTTAGTTTACAAAGTTGTGCTTTGCTTTTCTGTTCTTTCATTGGAAACTTGTTCCTGTTAGGAACAAGTTATGTTTAGGGTTAGGGTTAGGGTTAGCTTAGTGTTAGGGTTAGGGTTACGGTTAGGGTTAGGGTTAGGGTTAGGGTAGGGTTAGGGTTAGTGTTAGGGTTAGGGTTAGGGTTAGGGTTAGGGTTAGGGTTAGGGTTAGGGTAGGGTTAGGGTTAGGGTTAGGGTTAGGGTTAGGGTAGGGTTAGGGTTAGTGTTAGGGTTAGGGTTAGGGTTAGGGTAGGGTTAGGGTTAGGGTTAGGGTTAGGGTAGGGTTAGGGTTTGTGTTAGAGTTAGGGTTAGGGTTAGGGTTAGGGTAGGGTTAGGGTTAGGGTTAGGGTTAGGGTTATATCACTTTTCAGTTTTCCTGTTATAATAATTGAACAGGCGACACGTATGTCAATTAGTTTACAAAGTTGTGCTTTGTGGTTCTGTTCATTCGATGAAAACTTGTTTCCTTCTGTACACTTCGATATATCACTTTTCAGTTTTCCTGTATTCCTAATTGAGCGAGTGACACACATGTGATTTAGTTTACAAAGTTGTGCTTTGCTTTTCTGTTCTTTCATTGTAAACTTGTTCCTGTTAGGAACAAGTTATGTTTAGGGTTAGGGTTAGGGTTAGCTTAGTGTTAGGGTTAGGGTTACGGTTAGGGTTAGGGTTAGGGTTAGGGTAGAGTTAGGGTTAGGGTTAGGGTTAGGGTTAGGGTTAGGGTTAGGGTAGGGTTAGGGTTAGGGTTAGGGTTAGGGTTAGGGTTAGGGTAGGGTTAGGGTTAGTGTTTGGGTTAGGGTTAGGGTTAGGGTTAGGGTAGGGTTAGGGTTAGGGTTAGGGTTATATCACTTTTCAGTTTTCCTGTTATAATAATTGAACAGGCGACACGTATGTCAATTAGTTTACAAAGTTGTGCTTTGCGGTTCTGTTCATTCGATGAAAACTTGTTTCCTTGCTGTACACTTCGATATATCACTTTTCAGTTTTCCTGTATTCATATTTGAGCGAGCAATGCACAGGTGATTTAGTTTACAAAGTAGTGCTTTTCTCCTCTGTTCTTTCGTTGGATACTTGTTCTTGTGCTGTACAGTGCGATATATCACTTTTCAGTTTTCCTGTATTCCTAATTGAGTGAGCGACACACATTTGATTTAGTTTACAAAGTTGTGCTTTGCTTTTCTGTTTTTTCGTTGGAAACTTTTCCTGTGTTGTACAGTGTGATATATCACTTTTCAGTTTTCCTGTTATACTAATTGAACGGGCGACAAATATGGGAATTAGGTTAGAAAGTTGTGCTTTGCTTTTCTGTTCTTTCATTGGAAACTTGTTCCTGTGCTATA
>NC_083358.1:45642645-45645145 GCF_030254825.1 Meriones unguiculatus
GATACTTGTTCTTGTGCTGTACAGTGCGATATATCACTTTTCACTTTTCCTGTATTCCTAATTGAGTGAGCGACACACATTTGATTTAGTTTACAATGTACTGCTTTGCTTTTCTGCTCTTTCGTTGGAAACTTGTTCCTGTGCTGTACAGTGCGATATATCACTTTTCAGTTTTCCTGTATTCCTAATTGAGCGAGCGACACACATTTGATTTAGTTTACAAAGTTGTGCTTTGCTTTTCTGTTCTTTCATTGGAAACTTGTTCCTGTGTTGTACAGTGTGATATATCACTTTTCAGTTTTCCTGTTATACTAATTGAACGGGCGACACATATGGGAATTAGGTTAGAAAGTTGTGCTTTGCTTTTCTGTTCTTTCGTTGGAAACTTGTTCCTGTGCTATAAAGTGCGATATATCACTTTTCAGTTTTCCTGTATTCCTAATTGAGCGAGTGACACACATGTGATTTAGTTTACAAAGTTGTGCTTTGCTTTTCTGTTCTTTCATTGGAAACTTGTTCCTGTTAGGAACAAGTTATGTTTAGGGTTAGGGTTAGGGTTAGCTTAGTGTTAGGGTTAGGGTTACGGTTAGGGTTAGGGTTAGGGTTAGGGTAGGGTTAGGGTTAGTGTTAGGGTTAGGGTTAGGGTTAGGGTTAGGGTTAGGGTAGGGTTAGGGTTAGGGTTAGGGTTAGGGTTAGGGTAGGGTTAGGGTTAGTGTTAGGGTTAGGGTTAGGGTAGGGTTAGGGTTAGTGTTTGGGTTAGGGTTAGGGTTAGGGTTAGGGTAGGGTTAGGGTTAGGGTTAGGGTTATATCACTTTTCAGTTTTCCTGTTATAATAATTGAACAGGCGACACGTATGTCAATTAGTTTACAAAGTTGTGCTTTGCGGTTCTGTTCATTCGATGAAAACTTGTTTCCTTGCTGTACACTTCGCTATATCACTTTTCAGTTTTCCTGTATTCCTATTTGAGCGAGCAATGCACAGGTGATTTAGTTTACAAAGTAGTGCTTTTCTCCTCTGTTCTTTCGTTGGATACTTGTTCTTGTGCTGTACAGTGCGATATATCACTTTTCACTTTTCCTGTATTCCTAATTGAGTGAGCGACACACATTTGATTTAGTTTACAATGTACTGCTTTGCTTTTCTGCTCTTTCGTTGGAAACTTGTTCCTGTGCTGAACAGTGCGATATATCACTTTTCAGTTTTCCTGTATTCCTAATTGAGCGAGCGACACACATTTGATTTACTTTACAAAGTTGTGCTTTGCTTTACTGTTTTTTCATTGGAAACTTGTTCCTGTGTTGTACAGTGTGATATATCACTTTTCAGTTTTCCTGTTATACTAATTGAACGGGCGACACATATGGGAATTAGGTTAGAAAGTTGTGCTTTGCTTTTCTGTTCTTTCGTTGGAAACTTGTTCCTGTGCTATACAGTGAGATATATCACTTTTCAGTTTTCCTGTATTCCTAATTGAGCGAGTGACACACATGTGATTTAGTTTACAAAGTTGTGCTTTGCTTTTCTGTTCTTTCATTGGAAACTTGTTCCTGTTAGGAACAAGTTATGTTTAGGGTTAGGGTTAGGGTTAGCTTAGTGTTAGGTTTAGGGTTACGGTTAGGGTTAGGGTTAGGGTTAGGGTAGGGTTAGGGTTAGTGTTAGGGTTAGGGTTAGGGTTAGGGTTAGGGTAGGGTTAGGGTTAGGGTTAGGGTTAGGGTTATATCACTTTTCAGTTTTCCTGTTATAATAATTGAACAGGCGACACGTATGTCAATTAGTTTACAAAGTTGTGCTTTGCGTTTCTGTTCATTCGCTGAAAACTTGTTCCTTTGCCGTACACTTCGATATGTGACTTTTCAGTTTTCCTGTATTCCTAATTGAGCGAGCGATGCACAGGTTATTTACTTTAGAAAGTATTGCTTTGCTTCTCTTTTCTTTCTTTGGAAACTTGTTCCTGTGCTGTACAGTGCGATATATCACTTTTCAGTTTTCCTGTATTCCAAATTGAGCGAGCGACACACATTTGATTTAGTTTACAAAGTTGTCCTTTGCTTTTCTGTTCTTTCATTGGAAACTTGTTCCTGTGTTGTACAGTGTGATATATCATTTTTCAGTTTTCCTGTTATACTAATTGAACGGGCGACACATATGGGAATTAGGTTAGAAAGTTGTGCTTTGCTTTTCTGTTCTTTCGTTGGAAACTTGTTCCTGTGCTATAAAGTGGGATATATCACTTTTCAGTTTTCCTGTATTCCTAATTGAGCGAGTGACACACATGTGATTTAGTTTACAAAGTTGTGCTTTGCTTTTCTGTTCTTTCATTGGAAACTTGTTCCTGTTAGGAACAAGTTATGTTTAGGGTTAGGGTTAGGGTTAGCTTAGTGTTAGGGTTAGGGTTACGGTTAGGGTTAGGGTTAGGGTTAGGGTAGGGTTAGGGTTAGTGTTAGGGTTAGGGTTAGTGTTAGGGTTAGGGTAAGGTTAGGGTTAGGGTTAGGGTTAGGG